>NW_014332865.1:1923759-1986139 GCF_000341935.2 Cephus cinctus
TTTTTTTTTTTTTTTTTTTTTTTTTTCTTTCAAAAACTGTACCCTTTATATACTTGGAAATTACTTGACTTCGACTCTTTACTTTGTGCTTTATGAAGTTGCAAAAAATAACTTCCCTTATACTTATCTCGTCACGACAGAAAAACTAACAAGAAGGCCCATCTTATCTCATGGTATTGCTTTTCGATAGTGCGGCTGGTCGTCTGGCATCGTTTGCCCGATATTGCCTCCGAGTTTTTCGGACGTTTGATCGAACTCCAATGGTAAGATATAAAGAAAAGTTGGACGTAGGGGTGAAAAAAAAAAGAAAGGTGGAAAAGAAAACGAGACACTTCGTGCAACTTTCCTTTAGCAAACTCTTTTCAGTGTACGATATTCCTCTTGCGACAGCCTGTACAAACACGTACCACCCATTTGTCAGGATAAATATACTTTTGAAATTTCAGACTCGTACGACAGCTAGTCATTAAAAAGACAAAAATGAGAATTCGGACTCTGTTTTCGACGAGTTGGTAAATTCAGTCTTCGCTTCATTTAAATGACGCTTTTAATAAAAATAAGTGGAACTACTTCGGATATAATTAGGTTTCTTAATATTTGAAAAATTCTGTCTTCATTTTTTCTCCAGGCAAACTCATTATCACCGGATCCTGTGCTAGATGGAATTTTCTATGAGCACGACAAACTTGTTCGATTATTCCAAGCGCGATGCCTGGCTAGAACTTTGAAAATCCTATATGATGGACCGTTACACAGGAGACGGTAAAGTTTTATCCTGTCCTGTTGTCCCTGTGGAACATGCGCACCAATCCTATGATTGGTCTTATTTTTTATGTTTGATGCTGTGAATTTACCAGGCACGAAAAAAGTTAAATGGTCTTCCAAGGCAATCTCGTTCATAGGCTATAAGGTGTTGGATTCCATTTTCACAGTACTATAAAACTTACGTCTGCTACACCATAGGCGTTGTATCTATTTCCGTCAGGTGAAGAAAATTGCGAAAATTCCGTGAGTAGTATACGGGAAAGTAAAGAAGCATAAACGTTATGTCTTTTTGACTTTTCTACGTGATATCCAGTAACCTAAAGCGGCTTTGGAATTTCATTGTTTCTTGGCTAGAATAAATCGGCTTGTTTTTTATACTATCCAACAACTGACTTACATTACTATCAATGGTATCAATCATCCATTCTTGACAGGAGCACCCCCGCTGGATTTACCAAGCCGCTAAGTAAGTCAGTCAGTCAGTCAGGCAGGCAGGCAGGCAGGCAGACAGGCAAGCAAGGAAGCAAGGAAGCAAGCAAGGAAGCAAGCAAGCAAGCAGGCAACCAACCATGCAGGGATAAATTAGTTTTCGTACTGCCACCACCTACCAAAATCCTCATAGGTTGATTCGTGAAATTGCAAAACTCTGTTCTCCTTGATTGGTTATCTTGTTGTCGAGGGTCTCATTTATAATCTGGAAACGTCTGTTATCAAACTTTTCTGAGTAAATCGATGAAAATCAAAAGGAAATACAACAACCGAAGACTTAAATAAGGTTTGTGGAACGAAAAAGTTAAAAGAAAATCAGTAGGAGAGAAAGAAAATTATAAAAGCTGGAAAAACATTATATCATATATACAGTATCAGATATACAGTTTTAAGAAGAACAAGTCAAAGATAAAGCTAGATCTAATGCAACATAATGACCTTCTTAAAATTCTCTTCGTGACTCGACTTCATTTGTTCTTCAGTTTTTTAAGTTTTTTTTACGCTCATGCCATATACGTTTTATTTTTCAGCTTTCAACGTGAAAGTTTGTCAGTCTTAATTATTTACACTGATAATATAACTTTTTACATTTACGCAGTTACATAAAAATTTCACAAAAATCTATGAAAATTTCTTTGCTCCTATTCTTCGTGAAATTGAAAGCTTCTTTTTTTCCAGGCTCATCTGTGCTTTCTTCATCAGCAGTATTTCAGCACCTTCTTGCATTTGCATCTGCAAGGAACCGCAACTGCATAGATGCTCGTGTACTGGGCGTACCGATGGGGAAGATGCGAGGGAGCTTATTTTGCATGCACTTTGCCATCTGGAATTTATGCATTACCACAGAAGTAAGAGGAGCAGGAAGGTCTTTCACTGTCGGATGCTGTACAGAGAATCTACAGGCATTTGCGTCGTGTAATTTAATTTCTGAAAAGATTTTCTCCCGCCGTGAACCTTTCGATTTTATTTACGACAGCTGCTTCTATTGCTGGAAGTTCCCTGCCGAGCTTAATGGAGCTTGGACGGTCAGGGCTGACGGGTGAGACCTGAAAGGCTCCTTGACTCACTATATTCGTGTACTATTTTTATGGTAAATAAATATATACAAATATAAACTCACATAAACTATGCAAGTCTTACAAATATGTACGAAATCGATAGTATACATTACACAAATGCTTATTTGCTGTCCTGGCAACCGATAGCAATACATACATACACAGGTATATATATTGACTAATATATCAGTTAAGCTTTATGCATAATTCTTCTTTTTATTATTTACGGTCTGATAATAACTGAATGCGATTTACCTTTGCTATGTAATATTTGAATTTTGTATAACAGCCTTATATACTAATATTAAGTATTTAATGCATACTTATAGTAGTCCTTTTGTTTTAGATCGCTGGAATTTTAATTTCGCACCACGATGTAGTCCCTTAGCTGGTCTATCGATCGGAAAGACTGGCAAGTAATCCTGCAGCAGGTTCGTGAGATATGCGTCCTTTGAGAATGCGCAAGACAGGGCAAACCTTGAAGTGCGAAATATTTTAATAAATAGTTAAGAAGAGGAACTTGGAAGGGCACACTTCATTTTTCAATCGGTGACTAATGAAACTTTTAACACTGACTGTGGTTTTTCCAAACTTCCAATTTTTCTTTTCCATACGAATTTTCTTTAGCAGTATCAGTAATCTTATAAGGATTTTTATATTTACCCACATGTATATGTATATATTCCAGGTAGATATTCTCGATGGGAATGTATGAATGGAGTAAAGGAAAGTGAAAGAGGAAAAGCCGCAAATGGTAATAAATTACCGGAACATTGATACTTCCCAAAAAGCAGATGACGAGGTGGCTTATTAATTTAAAAAGTCTAGAGGAATGAAAAGTAAAAAAGTAGCTGTTTGGATTTGATACCATAAAGAATCTGGGCAATGAAGGAGCTAATCAAGTGGAACGTTCTGCAAATGTCAGATTAACAAATGGCAACGATTAAAGCCACTAGGCTTTCTCTCTTTTTTTTTTACTGTTTTTATTTTATCGTGACAAAGAGCTTGTGCCATTTATTCAGTGTTCCCTTGTTAATTCGCCATTGTCTTGCGACGAAGTTCCGGAAGATTTCTTTCCCTCCTGACAGTTCATTAGTTATCGCGCGTCCACATTCGCACTTTTATACAACTTTAAGCCACCTTCTTTTCTTCCTTTTCTTTTTACTAGTCAGCCAACGAGCAACCATAGCGGAACGTATAACGCTCTTATCGGAACCAATAGCTCGCGGCCATTAACGTTTCGTTACGAAGATTAAAGTAGTTAAGAGTGTTTTACGAGGACTTTAAGAAATCTAGCGACGCGCGTCATCGAGTCTCTTCTTTTTATTTCTTTTGTCGATTACTTATTCATGATAAATTTAGATATAGGTATATAGTTACTCTCATTAAACTAGTAGACCCTGGATATATATATATATTTGATCCTTCGTTATACATATAATCCAAATTATAATTTAATATGTTACGCTAATAGAACTTGCACATTAATCCAGTTGATCGGCTTTGTATAGATTTATTAGGGATTTACTGTCTGTCTATCAAAGTTTTCACTACCAACAGAATTTAACTGTGTTTCAGTACCATTTTCTAAACCATAATCAGTTCTCGCGAGAATTTAGAATTTCTCATTGTCAAATCCAAGAATTTACAATTTTGTAAAAGAGGCGCAATCCTCTTATGCAAATTTAATGACTCGTGTCTGCGACTGCCTAATACGCTCATTTTTTAAAGCAATACTCTTTGCCAAAATGAAAATTGTCCTAAAACCCTTTTCTTGAATTTTTCATTTTTCAGTTAATATTTTTATCAGTCGAGATTTTGATTGTTTCAACAGTTTTATTTGTTTTTTATGTATATTTCATCTCGATTCATTATAAATTTCATTATCTCTACCTATATGAGCCTTTCATCTGTGCTCACCTGCGATATTGACTTAATCCTACTTAACCTGGCATTTATTGAGAGGTAGTGCAGGCTCAAACTTTCCAATTACCCTACGGTTTAAAGATCATAAGAGACCATTAATATTTGATTGCTCGATAATAATATGCGATAAAATAATAAATTCAATGTTATTCTATGTTATATTATGCTGCTTAATTTTTAATAATTTTCAGTTGCAGAGCACTGAATATCTAGGAGATGTGATTCCTGTAGCAATGGAAAGTGGTTGAGCTTTATGATTTATCACACAAGGAATTCCATAACCTCAAAACTCATCGAGCTAAAATGTTGCTGGCATGAGTTGGCGAATAGTAAGCAAAGCTCGTTTAACAAATTCTCCACATGTACTGTATTACTCATGGTACAGTAGGAGCCCATCGACGTGAAAGGTCTGTTCGACGTCTGGGAAGCAAAACTAACTTACCGAGAGTGTCAGACATTGGATAACGGGACGGCCTATGTCATGGATTTAGAAACAAAGGATGAGAGATGGTATACTTATTGAGAAAGTATAGTTCAGGTGAATATTCACGCGTGCACCTACACTTCTGGGTGATTTAAAATAATTGACGTAATCTCATTTGTCACAATATGAATTTACGGAACACCCAGTAGAAGATTTATTCAAACGACTGTATTGTTATTGACAAGAAGCAAAGTTCGAAGGAAAATTAATTAACTCTTGTTTGACATGTATTTGATTACTTGGATATTGGTTTGTACTCAGAAGCAAGTATGAAAAAGAATTGCATTTCAAACTGTTAATGTCAATGTGTACCAATCAGCTATGTTCCTACAGCGGCTATTTTACAATTTTCGAGCATTGCCTAACAATTTATAATTAAAACAAATAATCGCGTAATTTAAAGATTCACGAGATATTGCCAATCTGTGTAACTTTTTAACTGTTCTGTACTTAATTCTATGTAATCATTGTATATAATTATCATTTTACACAGTACACTAGTTATGTATAAGAGGCTCATAATAATCGTCATGTCTTTAATGCGTTCTTGCACGATATAGGGCATTTTGAGTAATTCGTTGTTCTTATTTCTATTTCACCAGAATAATGGTCTAGCAAGTATTGCGGTTTATCGATCAACTGTAATACGTTCTAAGAAAAGTAATGTCATAGCGCGAGCGTGCTACGAAGTTTCTATGAATTTCTGGCAGGTCGGTGCGCTTTGCCGAGAAATAACAAAATGGTACATTCGCTTGGTATTTTGTCACTTTCGAAGTTAGTCGTGTACAGTAGTGCAGAAGCCATTTAGATTTGCTAATGTCGCTTGGTAAAAAATATCTCGACAATTGAATCACGTGACGGCCTTGTATAGCAATACTCTGTGAACCAGATATACGTATACAAAGTTGTTTTTTTCCTGCAGAAAATTCCGGCCGAGCTTCCTCAAGACGAGAGAAGACAGAAAAAAGTACATTCTAACTGTACCATTTCGATGATAAATTTGTTCTTGAACGAAAAGCCATACGAGCCAGTGAACCGATTCGTGTGAAATTACCCAAGAAAATAAAGTTTTTTAAAATTATTGAACCAAGTGACTTATAAAGATGTAGAATTTCAAGATGGGTGACGTAGGTACTAAAATATTTTGTATGGTCCCTAATTTCTTTTTTACCAATGCTATGTCCTATAGCTATTCGTATATTTGTTATTCGATAGATAGTGCTTCAAATCACATCACGTATGTAATCTCAAAAGTAAAATTTCTGTGTAAATATATTTTCTGGAAATACTGAATTTTTCACATTCGTTTCAGCAACGGGAAATATTAATCCACGTTCGACAGTATACGAATTCACAGCTGTAAAATCTTGTTCGCCTTTTCCAATGCATCCCTTGTACTCTATCTGTTCAGTAAACATCCAGGAAATAGTTTGCACGCCTTGCACGTTCTTTTACAAAGAAATCTATCGACCGTGATGGTATCCAGTACCAACCTACTCGTCTAAACATTCCATTATACCATGAACAATACAATGAAAAATGGTAACCAGAGATATCCTGTTCCATGAGAAAGGTGATCCAAAATTGATTTATATAGTTCACTTTATTATATCCATGTTAAACACTATGCATTATCAAGTATGATTAACTTTAAAAAATTTTTTTAAATCAATATATATTTTTCCATAAAATTCGCTTTATTTAACATCCATAGCACAGTGAACCAAGCAGAGGGTATGAAGAACCAACGACTGTTTCGTCTAAATTAGAATATGTTATCATCTCGTAAACAGGAATAGATACAGGATGCTAAATGAAATTTAAAAATTTCAGCGCTGTCCCAGTATAAAATGCCTGTCGTAAACGTTACAATAACTTTTGATGTGAAAACTCCCCTTTGGTTTCTGTTAACCTTTTCGTCGAGGCAAACCTATGCTCGACCCTGTAATCGGCCTGTACGTATTATTACGAGATTCTTGCCAAGGGCAAAACGACAAGTCCCAAGCATTGAGGGTCGTTCATAGCTCAGCATAGGGTCCAAGAACACAGCGATAATCGTATATTCGGTGGATTCAAGGGAGGAAGATCTGGGAGAGCGAACCTGGGAGCATAATGGCCGCATGCTTTACGACGAAGGTCGTGTCGAATGGAAACGTAAAATTCTCATGTGAGCGACATATATTTGTGATGACTACGTGTATTACAAGTCCGCCATATCTTTCGAATAAACGCCTAATCTGTTTGTCGGTTGCTTCCGCGATATTTTGGTACTTGGAAATTTGATATGTAAAACACATTATTTTTTTTCTGTTACGTAATTTACTTGGGATGAATCTTACGTGTTTTACGTCTTGTACGCTTATTTGAGAAAATAGATTTTCTCTTTGTTACCAGACGTTCTCTTGAGTGTCTGTTTTTGAATTTGGCGGGTGTATCGTTCTGGAAAGTATTGAAGGCTCGAATTTTTGGGATGATACGGTTACGTGATGAGAGATTTGAAATAAGAAGAAAGAGAGGGGGGGGGGCGGATGATCACATAAATGGATGCGCCTCGTCAGTGTCAGGCATCGAGTTGCCTTTTTAGCCATTCCTCTGCCCGTTGTCTCACTTCCGGTTCTTAGAGAGGGTCGAAGACTTTGATTGATGCCGACGTCCTGCGATGCCCAATTGACAAATGATGCCTGTCTTGAGGTTGGAAGCGACACGAAGACGCTCGAATTAACCCAAGTTATGATTGGCTATCAGGGTATGACGTTACACGTTAACGATCGGTCGTATCGTACAGCTTTGCTATTATTTATTGAAATAACAGTATACGAGATGGTTTGGGTCGATGCATATAATGGTTTAATAAAACGGAGACGAATGAATGTTGGTTGTTCGAACTAGCGGAATATTAATGAAATTTAATGCCCGTGAATGAATTCGGACGGACGCGTATAATATGACGCATGAAAAATGACTCAACGAATGCCAAAATTTAGGCGTTTCCGTAACTGTTAAATCGAATGAAATATCCATGCGTGCTGCATGCAATATAGACGCGGCACGATTTTCACCTAATTCTAAGAAGAAAAAAGAAACAGAAAAGTTGTAAGTACGGATTTACGTGACCAATTCGTCAATTAAGGCTGTACACCTACTATAGCAGTTTTATTTTTAGTATATACTGTCAATATCTGTCCGAATGACTTTTCATAAATCACACTGTAAGATCTTTTATCCTTTCATTGCTACTGGTCGATATATCTATTTATAGAAGCGTTCATGTCAATCGGCCGTAGCAGTAAAAGTGTTAATTAATTTTTTTATTCTCTTCGTTAGCAGACATAATATGGGGGTATGCTCGTTCTATTCTTAGCTTGCAGATGTACTTCGGACATATCCATTTAAAAGAAGTCCTGGACGTATCTGGGTTATGCGTTTCTATGCCAAGGAAAACATAGAAATAGATTTTCGACGTGTAGATAGCAGAGGAGCTTTAGTATTTCTAAACACAGTGTCACTGTCACGGCTGTTCGGTATGTCTTATATGAAAAGTTGTTATAATGGGTTCAAAGGAAATTTGTAATTGGATTTCGACGATTGGCATTGTGGAATTTTTCAATTATATATCATTTCCCATTATCGGAGATGTTTTAAAGTCGAACTCGAATTTTGAAAAATAATTTGAGTTTTGGCTTTAATTAATTTTACCGTTTAATTCCTCAGTTTTTTTAATCGGAATTTTGTATCCGTCAAATTTCTTACCATTACCTTATTCTGCGATATATTCAATGCTTAGAGGTATTTCCAGCAAATTGCTTTTTCGGCCGACGTCATTTATTTGTCGCCTAAAGGAGACATCAGTTCGCTCGTATCGGGCAAGGGAATCTCCGAACATTTGTCACAGAGACAAGAATAGAGCGGTAACCTTCTTTAGCGCGACTTTGAGTTTCCACTTTGTACGTTTTCCCTTCTTCCCATGACCAAGCAGTCGGAAAGGCAGGCCTATGCGGAACTGAGGAGTTGACAAGGTTTTTTGTATAACCGTAGCTAATAGAAATTACGAGGGATGAGTCTGTAGAATTATTAAAATTACTTTCTTATTCAGTATCTACGTTTCAAGAAGTAAAAGATCACTGGACGAGAAATCAAATGTCATTAATTTCCATACATTAAATAATCAGTGATTGAAACGCCAATGTACAATTTATGAAATCGATAAAAAATTTACAATTAAATTGCATCAGTGGGAAAAACGTTGAATTTATTTATATCTAGCGAGAGATTAAATTTTTTTTTCGTTTAATTTTTATTAACGCTAGTATGCTTTTATTGAGAAATGCCAAAGATTCTGAACTTCGGGATGAAATCCCTGGTCACTCGATCACAGTCATTTAGGTTTTAGTTTCTTGGTGGAAGAAATTTCACGAGGAACACTCAGCGTTATTATACCCATCTCGGAATTACGTTAAAGGATTTTCCTTTCTCGTCCTTCAGCTTCATTAAGGTGTCTCTCACTTGTCCTATAATTTTCAGATGGAAGTTTATCCTCGCTATTTCGAAAGCTCTAAGAATATCATGAGATTCGAATCACCAAGGAGTAATTTACGCTAACCACTCACTTAGCCACTCACTAAAGCGAGCGAGGGCTACAATTTTGAGTAGAAAGAAAAAAAAAAACGAATTAATCAGAACATTGGTAATTGCATGCTAATGGATGTTTGGAGAAGAAACGCTAAAGTTACTTTATTGGTTATTTGCCTAGGTTACTGGTGTCTGCGACTTGTTGCAAGTCTGAGAATTTCATGGAAATATTCGTATAATTCACTACGGTCGTACCTACTGCTGTTTCGAAGTCAGCAAACTCAGTGCGGATAGATATTGTTTGAAAAGTTAAAGATAAACTCACTGAATGTCATATTTCTATGGTGATAATATAGAGTCTGGAGTAATAATCAAGAAACGTTATACCGATGAAAGAAGAAATTATAGTACAAAAAAGGTATATATTTAAGTAAAGTAGAACTTAAATCAATTTTCAATTTCTTTTCCTTATAAATTACGTAAACTAATTAGATTTCTGATTGAACAATTTAATTGAAAAATGTTGATCTTCTAGCAAAAAAGGCATCTTCACGCTCTTGATTCATTTTGCTGTAGCGTTAAGAGTCAATGATGGTTCCTAAGGGTCGTGATGAACAAGGGACCGACTGTTAATTGCTTTTGTGAATTGATGTCTTTATCCACTTAGAAGCAATTACGTTTTCCATGCTAATTGATGTCACGTGGAGGTCCATAAATAACTCTATGATCCTTCTTGCCAGCGGATGGGCCAATTTCGCCTACGTCTCTACGATTCCGTCTTGGGCTATTTGAATTTCGCGCTTCATTAACGTCGATCTCTAAAATAATGTCGATCATTATTATTTTTTTTTCCGCAGATACACTATCAGGATCGTTTTTCATTGAGCTAACTGATTTTTCACTGTTCTCACAGCCATTGGCTCCTCTTTGCTTATCTGTAGATATGAGATTTTACCGTCGACGTAAGAAGCGGAAATGAGATTTCTTTCCAGAAACGTACGATAGGAAGTCCCAAGAGAAATGAGGTCGCGCATTCGCTTCTCCTGCTACCTACTATAGATACAATTTTCTAACAAGACTATTGCGTCGCATGAAAGGTTCATTCCCATGTATTTGAGGTATCAATAGACCTTAATAATTCTCTAGGAAAACCTGGAGCTTCGCGACTCTGCCGCTACGGCGTTGCGCGCTGTTGTATCGAATGTCCTAGCGAGTTTACACTCATACTTTTCCTCGGCAATGGAGAATTCTTACAGGTAAGTAAAACTCTGGAAGAGAATTTGCAAATGAAAATAACAAAGTTGGCGAGAGCAGCGAGAATCCACTGTCTACAGAGTTTAAACGCAATTAAATTTCGACTCTCTACTCAAATTTAACATAGATTGTATTGGTGTTTTCGTATTGAAATTTCGTTGACTAAATATTTGTTCGACTGTTGTGTCAACGATGAAAATATTGTAGAATGTATATCACTGAATATTTCTTATTCTGTTCTTAGATATTTTGTCTTGTGACATTATTTTAAGGATCTATGAAACAAAAATGGTAATGGATACTCGCGCAAGAAGTACATTTGTATAACAATATAATCGCAGTACTTATTTTCTAGTTAGGTAGATCATATAATACATCACGATATATATAGGTATATATGTACGCTACATATTTGTAACACTTATGCTTAAGAATTTAACTTGTCAATGTCCCGCGTGTGCTTGGTCGTAATAAACGTATACACAATACTGTGATTAGATATGTGATATGACATTTTCAAGGGAGTATCTTCAATGTACATAGTCACGGAGGGATGCGCATGTACTGAACGGTATACAGATTATGCTCACCTGTGTGTTCGTTTAAGTTGTTGTTTGTACTAGGAAACCAATCTAGATCGGAAATCAATAAATAATCTGTGATCAGGTACGTGACTGTTATTGCTTTAAGCTGCAAATTTGATATGCCCGAAATTTATTATTAAAACACATAAAATTATATCGCCATAGCAACGTTAATATTGATCCTTGAATATCCAGTTTGCTCATAGAAAATGCAATTGATAGATATCATATAATTTTTAGTAGCAGCATAATTGCATCTTTTTTCACTACTATTGTCTATGGACTGTATTATCATTTTACAGGTATGATAAACGTGCTTAAATGTTATGACAGTAGTGTTACAAGCTAATGATCTTGTTATTCTAATGAATTCGCAATATACGGTCACACGTAATTGGATTAACCGACAGAAATTGGTATTACTGGCCATTAGTACCAGCCTGGCTGATTTCCTTGTGAATATATAACATCAGTTAACAATTGTTAACTGCGCCGTTTAATTGGCTGTTATAGGGAAAAGAAATTTTTCATTAACTCGTTTCAATAGGTAAATCAAATTGATAAATTATTGATTAAATCAATGCAAGGAATTTTAATAAATTGTGCTATTGTTATTTCTTTTTTCATTGTTTTTTTTTTGAAATCTCAAAGTAATAGATATATGACGTTGCTATTTGAATTCTGTCACTTGATCAACGTGAAACTTGTTGAATGTTACATTAAATTTTTTGCAATTTTTTTAGGAAGCTAAACTTTACCATTTTTTTTAGGTGTTCGTTTGGATTGTTACCGCTGATTGGAACATGCATGAACGATATGGAGCATACGACGGCTGCAGATGGTGCCAATGAAACTGTCAAATTCTAATGGAATCTATGTCATCGATATCAGGTGGGTGGTAAATTTTTTGTTCACCGTTCAACTAATTGGATGGTACAGTGTGAAGTTGGGAATATTACCATAGTACAGCGACAGTTTCACGTAATTAGCGACCTGCTGGGTATCGTTAATACATTTTTCGATTATAATTCACTGGAGGTTCTAGCAACAATTTAATTCCTGTTTTAATTAATCGTATTATGTTTGTCCTTCGAAATCAAGCAATTAGAGACGCGATAAAAATAGATTATTTCAATTTCATTATTTTTTTCATTTATCAAAAAATTATTCTGTGATACGGAGATACACAGTTATTAAGTTTCTTGTTTCAGTCCAGTAAATCGAGTTGATTAAAATTTGCAGAAGGATTTTTATGAAATTTTACACAGTTCAAGGGGTCTACAAAATGCAGGCAATTCGAGAGTACAAAAATCCAATAACTGCCCTTTCATTTTATCACGTGCTTTTCAGTCTATCTCGTATAAGACCCTTACAAATTATTTTACGTAACCAGCCAGCAGCCAGTATCGGCTTTCAAGGATTCTCCAATGTCAAAGAACTCTTTGTGAGAATGCCAAACTGCCAATGTACATTCTTCGCAACCTGCTTTTCCTCGTCACCTGTTAATATCGATTTTCAACCTATGCGCTCTTTTTAATGACTCCGTCCGCGACGCGCTTTTATATACCGCGTATATACGTACATCAAATGGCACTACATTTTCGCGTTTAATTTATATATAACAGTTTCCATTAAAAGCTAGCTGGCATTTATTTCCTCGTTATCACGTGATTTCATCCCAATGAAAACTAATGACTTACATAAATCGTACTCAATCGTACAGGTTGATTCACACGAAATTTTGTAAAATTGCAATAAATATTTTTAATCGTCTGTCTGTATGAAAGTGACGCAGTTCATTTCATTTTTTTCACGAAAAAAAAATCAAAACGTATATTAAATGCGTATCAGGATGATTTGATTTCCCACTTATTTTTCGTAATATACTCTTGTAACTTTGAAAATTGAATTTTTATTTGCTTCGATAAAATTGAGTCTTTGTCTGTTTATCATTGATTTCTAGTTTTGTGTCTATTCAGATAGTTTCGATATGCTGAACGTGCTTCTCTTATGCAGAGTCAGGAAGCCTTTTTCCTCGTACTGAATGGCAGTCTTGTTTTCGTGATATTCTAGGAAGTATTTCTATTGGAGATGGTATAGCGTAAGAAAATAAAGCCACTTTTATTCAGGAAGCTAGCATCATTCGATCCCGCCATCTTCAAAGGGAGCCTGTTTTATTTCGTGCTCACGAGTGCCACGAAATTCCAGAGGCCATCAAAAGAGCCGTGTGGTCAGACTACAGCAATTTCAAGTTAGCCCGTCTCCAATTTCGCGAGAAAACGGTCGAATCTTCACCCCAATCGAAATCTTTATTCTACCACTGAACAATCCCCCATGCCAACCCTATCAGGCACGAGCGTTTCGTCGTTTCCGAACGTGACGCTGGACCAGTGGGGAATCTCATTCATCCCCTGCACTTCTTAGGAAATACATGTATACACATTTTTTTAAATTTAAACAGCTATCTTTATATTTATTCTTTTTCCAATATTTTGGGTTTTCTAAATAATTTTTAATTTTCTATATGCCTGCATACGTAGACAAATTAGCCTTGGACTTTCAAGCTTGATTTACATATGATTGGCGTGTGGCGTCGGAACGTCGCTGATTTCCGACGCATCGCAGTAACGCTTCACCGCATTATTTGCATTCGAACAGGGCCGATTATAGTTTTCCGTCATGGATGATGGTTCCATGAATAATTCCCTAGGATATTTCGTATAGGAAAATCGATACTTTTCCAATATACTGTAATAGTCATTCCGTTAGAGATATCGATTACATTTAATGGATACTATTATCCGAAGGAACGATATACATATCTCCATTGCTTGTCTGATGGAATTTCCATTTGTCATTGGAGATATTCCGACAATCATCGATTGACTTTTCCAACGTCATACTGGTACTAAAAAACACAATCGTTACTCGTAATACGTACATTAGACGTCAATAATTTTCACAGTATCAACATAACCTAATAGCATCGTTATTAATATAATTTGCATGAGTGAAAAAATACAACTGATATTTACCTCATATGTAACATTATTTGTTCTGGACTTTTACTGCATCAGGAAATATACGTAATGCTCTAATATCCTTAATATCGATTCTAATATCGATAATTCGATCTCTTTTGTTTCCTAATATTTTTAGAAAACTACAGTCACATGTAATGATTTCATAAATGCTGCCCAGTTTGTTATTGATGAACTGCGCATGACCATGGGATATTTATGATGGATGTACACGTACACTATGGTAATGCCTTTGGTCACCGAATTGCAATTAATCAAACGTGTACGAAAACTTGAAAAAATGGACAGTACGTAATATCCTAGTAGATAAATGCGTACTCGGTGACTCATTGCTCCTCGTTGTGCTTTATACGATTTTTTTTTTCAAAAATATCTTCTTTATTGCACTTTCGTTAGGTAAGTATATTTATGTGTTTAATATAAAAGAATCATTAAGACAAATATACTAAGTCTGCTAAAGCTCTTTCGTTCATATTTTGCATTATTTTGATCCTGCCAAAAGCACATACATGTACGATTAGAAGGAAATTCTTTATGGGATATACAGCTTTTTATACCAATACTGTAAATGGGAAAAGGGTGTTCCAGCATTTCGTTCTTTGACATTTACAGAGCTTACTCTTTGTTGCGAAGCTTACCAACTGACAGGCATGAAGATTGAAGACCTTATCTTATAAATATTATATTTTTTGGTTGCATCCATGGAAAATCAGCTGTTTTCGCATTTAGTACCGTGGCCGATTTATTTCCGGTATGGACTATACCTTCGGAATTAAGTATTTTTTAATTTTTTTATTTCAAAGATATTTCCGATCGCTTTTTTAAAATTATTTTTATTGTGCATAATTTTTAGACGAATATATCGCGTGACATTTTTAACTTATGTGAGCTTTATATTTACCTATACGAATACAACTATACTGATAAAAAGTAATCATTTGGTTACGAAATTTTCGTTTTAAAAAATGTCACCTCAAAGTTCATGATTACCTTATCACCTTTTTGTGCTTTGAAGTTGATTGGATTTTGGTAAAGAGCATTAGGAGGCGGGTATGGCGAAGGAAATGGAATTCGGTATTCAATGTTGTTACCTCGGAAACCATTGAATTCATATTGGTTAAAATGTCGTTTTATGAAAAATAAACAAAAGAGAATTTTCCCTCTTGTTCTTTCTTCACCTTTTTTTTTCTTTTATTTTTTGACTAAGAAATACCATTGGTTTAGCTTCTGCCCTTCTTTGCATACGTTGAATCATTCAGATGCAAAATCATGTTATTCTCACCATTAGGTTTTTCGTGTTTGGGAAAATTCGAAAGTTGCTGGGGGATCTCTCGGACCATTAATAGTAATGGACCACTTAGGGAATGCAGGATGCATTCTGTCCCGGTGAGATAATATGGCGTATCAAACATTCATAGTCGGGTTATATCGCATAAAGGATATAACGAGGATCCAACGAGTGCTTTCATATTCCCAAAAGAATCGTCTCTTTCCTTATGGCTTAGCTAGTAAACAGCTGTGAAATAATTTATCCAACCTAAGTGATAACTGGGGTAGCATTGCCTTGTATGAAATGTAGTAGAATTTTTAACAATTGGCAACGTATATTTTTTCTTGACATTTGATCTTTGGCATAAAAGAAAATTCCCTATTTTTTATAAAACGTCTAAACAAAAATTTTCAAATTTTCCCTCCGTGAAACTCAGATGTTTCATTCTAGCAAAAAGGGTCGCTACACTTTTACGCCAATTTTTTTTGGCTGAGACTTTTGGTAAATGGAAAACTATTGTTCGGGTAAACGCCTATTTAGTGCAATATTATCCTTACGACTAGAAACTTTTGATAATGACAGTTACTTCACTTAATTTTTAATTTAAGTTGTGTCAGGTGTTGTCCCACTCTTAGGAATTAGGTAAGAGTAATTAATTTCGGCCCTTGGATCTTGGTAGGAGAGTCGAAGGGGACGAAATTGACGTCCGACCCCGAAGGAGAAAAGTGCCCTGGGAATAGGAAGGGAGGTAAAATTGAAGAACTTCTAACGAACACCAATAACAGTCATGATTATAAGGTTTTCATTATTAACCTAACCGAAGATTGAAGCGTTCCCCTGCTGCTACCCTTATGATCCACCCTTTTTCCTACTTAAAAATTATGCAAATAATTCGTGAAATTATTACCAGTAAATTATCTCACCCGTCGCTGGATCGATTCCTGTACGGAGCAAATTTTTTTTCAAAAAACTCAAACCGTGTAATATATAAAAACAATTTTATTAGTATACATTGAAAGAGTGCGGATTAGTTTTATCTAATACTTGAATAGCGTGGAAATCCCTTTTAGGCGTGACTGCTATATATAGTAAGTGTACGAATGTCCTAGGCCAATTTGCATCCGGTAATTGAGATTCCGTTTGGTCTATCCCTACAAAGACGCATCGTGCCACGTATATCCCTAGGCGTTATCCCAAAACGTTCTTGAAGTAGAACACCCACTGGTATCTAGATAGTTCGTGTGGTTATGTTACAGATTAAATTTAGGTATCCCTAACCATAAATTTTCGGTACCAGAAATTACACGAGACTCTGTGAGAAGATAATCTGTTATCTTGCCTGGATGAAAAAGAAAATTACTCAACAATCCAATATACGAAATTCCTTTCGAACCTCCAATGGATCTGGTCCACCACGAGTTCTGTCTTTTCAATTCCGTGATTGGTATAATCAAAGGATTTTCACGAATTTACAATTATACTCATAAGGGGACAAATTGAAAAGTTCTTCATCAGTTTTACCAAGAGGACACAGTGTCCCTTTTATTAATTAAATTCGTGCAATTTCAGTCTTTGGACTAATAGCCGTTTATAAGGTGAATAAATTGCAGCCAAATGGACATAACGCGTAGCTTATGTGAAGGTGCTGAAAAATAGTCCCGCAAACACTTTTTCCTGGTGGAAGACTTCGGAGCGTTTTGTCTTTTCAACGGCTTTAGAGCCATCACTTTATTATTTACTTTTCTTTTTCTTTTTCTACCCTCGGCCTTTTTACCTTCTACCTAAAAACCCTCCCTCGTACCCACCACTTATACACGCCTGTCCTCACAGTGGGACATCACCCCTTTTCCTTATTTTTTTTTCGCTCCTCGGTAAGACAGCCCCCTACACCACTTCCGGGCTGTTTTCACGGCATCCGGTGAGTGAGGTATTTCGCAAAAACAGCGATCTCTTTGACAAATGCTCGAAATAAGCACAAAGCAGTTGCATTTCTCATGGTTCACCAGAGACCCACTTGTATTCATTATTTAAATATAATTGAATTATTCGCTATTGAAATGTTTGTTTACAAAGTTCAGACTAAAAAGAACACTAATAACCATTGTTAACGAATCACGGCGTTTAGGTAATATGTCATTATGTAAGAATAGTATAACGGCATACTAACTAGGGAAACAGTATATCTGTTAGTGGTCTAGATCCAACGTGTATTTGATGTACAGTGAACTTATTGAATTAAAGATGTTCGTGAGTTAAACTTGAGACATTGAAGTTTCTCTGAATAGGTAAAAGCACTAGAGTCAACTATCGTGTAACGCGAAGTGCAGGCTTGAAAGTTTGATAAGTTTAGTAACAGGGAGTTTTTTCTGTCTGATAGCGCAAACGTCGCGAGTCACGCATTCATTCTCTTGTTTTTTTTTTTTTCAGAAAAGGAATATGCACTCTACGTACACCGAATACCTATATATACAGACATATACATATGGCATATGTCACAGTGCACGTGGTGCAGTAGCGAATAAAGATTTTTCATGTCGGAGTCGAAGCTGTCGTCTAGGAAAATCCTTTCACGCAAATGTAAGTAGAGATATCCGGAAGTACACTCGCCGAATGGAATTCTATTTCAAGAGAAAATGTTGATACATAAAGATGTATGCATTTGCTTCGCGAAGAAAAAGGTTGTATTACGAGTTCTTTTATGGGTCGCTCCCCGAAAATCCTACCCTTGTATTACTGTTTTCCACGCTTGGAAAAACCAGAAACGAGGCCAAGATTTAGTCGACCCTTGTCTTCCCTTTGCTACTCAAAACTTCAGTATGCGTCTGTCTTCCTTCATTCTTTTAGTCTTTTCTTTGCTCTTATTCTTCTTGATCTGAGCTTATTTACATTAAATGTCATTCTACTCAAATCGCATTTATTTCATGTATAAACTTTAAGATTCAATTTTATGTTCTCATCTCCTTTTCTTTTTACAGATTTTTGTGGGCCCTTCCTCCGTGGGAAGATGATCAAAGTGGTCTCTGAATTTTTCGAAGTGACTGGATTTTTATAAATTGATGGTTCTCTGATGGGCTTTCAATCATTGGAATACTTTTGGGTAACTGATGAATTTTTAATTTTTTATTCAAATTGTCATATAGCTTTACTGTTCGAGTGTACAGAAAACTTTGTAAAATGATGTGGAACATAAGGTGATATATTTGCGTTATTATTTTGCTGTATATTGTGGGTTAATACGATCGTGAGGGCAAAGATAAAAAGAAAGGAATGCGAATATCCATGGATAAGCAAGGAGTCGCCGCGCTGTTTCTCTTTGCTCGAGGAAGAAAAAAAATGTGACTAGGTAAACGAGTCGATAAAGAAATTCCAGGGAAAAAGCTTAAACAAAGTCTAACGTTGAATGGAGCTGTCCCTGTAATGGGCTGAACAACCGCTAGAGAAATGGCTGCGTGAAGGACAAAATATATACCGGCTTCCAATTTCAGGCCGCTTTGGTACGCGGTCGTCCATAACTACACATACCGAAGCGTCCACAACGTTTCTCCACGCTGGAAAGTGCAAGGCTGTTGCAGTCGTTGCATATTTTATGAAATCTACGTTTATCATAGATGCATTCGTATGGGGTGCATGGATACTGTTCGCATAGTGTGTACGGAATAGCGTGAAGATCTACGAAAGGTATTTCCTACCCCCGTGAATATTTTTCTTTTAAATGGAAATTCGAGGTCTCTTGGAAAACCCATAGACATACAGCGATCGCTGTATGAGTTTTGCACGGTTTCCTGTAATCTCATGCATATTGAAATAAAAAGATGGCCGCCCTTTGCGAAAACAATGGTTGGATTACTATGCCTCAGTGTCAATGTCCATTGAATTTCAGACTTATTTATGCTTGTACTTAGCGATCGAATAGGAGAGAATTGTTTTGGAGTAGGTATGCAATTAGTTTTATCAGTCTAGTTTAGTGAAGGGGATGAGAGGATTTTAAGGGAGAGATACCACTTACGCTCAGATGTCTTGGCGAAGCGGTAGGCGGAATAGAGGATTCTCGGTAATGGTTCTGTTGAGGAGGCATTAGTGAAAACGGTAGGTCGGATTTCTGATTAGTTGAATTTGTATCCCCTTTCAGGGGAAATAATGGAAATAGTATTCAAAAAAATTATTTTTACCGGCAGGTACTTTCTCTTGAAAAGACAAATCTATCTGGATACACTTTGGTGTGTTATCGTATCACGTTACGTTTATAAAATTTTCTTTGATCCGATAAGCAAATATACCGAGGGCTTGTAAAATAGAGTAAAAAAAAGAGTTGATAATAAAAAATAAAAACTTTTTATGGCATCGACCCGTAGAATGATAATATACAAGTTTTTAAGCAGATTCTATGGTATAGAAAAATTAAATTATTAATAAAAATCAGTGATATAAAAACTTTGATTTTTACTTGTCATTTAGGAAAAGTTTCGTAGCGGTGATATTTTTTTTTTTTTTTTTTTTTGAAGTTAATGATTTTTTAGTGGAAATATGTGACAGCATAGAAATAAATTTGTCAGGGATTTATTTATTTCGCCTCAAAAGATTCTTTATCTCCGCTTTCTAATCAATCGGGACGGCTCCTTTGTATTCGCCATGAGTTTACCCATTTCAGGGATTTAATGTCCAACAACTTGTATCTCTACCCCAGAGAGTCACTTGTTTTATTTGACTATTTATTCTTTGGACTTTCGTTCGAATTCTCTGAGGGAATTTATCGTATTTTTGCAAAAAATCCGGGCGAATGATGAACTTGATTTTCAATATCCGTTTAGGGCCGGAATTCCCATATCAAATCGATATGGGATTCCCAGTCTCACCTATTCTCTCGGACTTAATTCGGGTTTCCCAGGTTTTCTTCGTATTTAGATTTTCACGTCTTCAAATAGAATTCTCCATTTCGCTTTTCCAACTGCAGCGATCATATTCCATCCCTGTACAGTATTCATATTAGTATTAAGATACAACCACGATTGCTGTAGATTCCAGGCGGAAGGAATAAAGTGGAGGTATAAAATGAAGCAACAAAAATAGACAGGAGGATGATCAGTTTTTTTTAATAAAAAATTTTCACGCTCATTGTTTCTTTATTTTTTTTATCTTCATCGTCACGATACAGAGATACGTATTTTCCTTGTGCGAGAAATCGGGGCATTTTTTTATTTTAGTTCAGAACCATCAACCGGAAGCATATGTGATTTCCGTATATCGAGACTCGAAGCTTTTCTTTGTAAACAATATACAGATACAATGACTGATTTATATTATCGATCATATATATATTTATCGAATGGCATTTTTTTTAAGACTATTATCACGTAATTTTGAATCTCTCCATCTTCCTCGGTGGCAACTTGTCAAATTCTAAAAACAAATTCGAGCATTATCACCAATTTTTGTTATTTCGAAACATGTGTGTACCGCATGCTCAAGATATTGATGAAAGTATTTTCTTTTTTAGTATGGATATAAAAAAATGCATTTTTCATGATATTGTGATTATTCAAGTGCGATAGCTGTACGAGAGCATTGAAGTGGCTCGATAATACGTGTGTACCACGTTTAAGGCATGAGTGCAAAAATCTCGCGTGCTATACCTGATGGCGATTCCATTACTATACTCTGCATCTGAATAATGTCAGGGAAGAAAATTAGTTCTACGAAAGAAAATTCTTGCATCGGCGAGAAAATGACTAGTCGGGTGTAAATGAAAATTACAGACTCCGCTAGATTTCATTTTACATCCTTTGAAGCTGCACGACAGAGATTTCTAATTTAAAGCTAAAGTGTTACAGCTCCTTTATTTTTTAATGTGACAAAAAAATAATTTCATTCTGCATTCGCGATTTCAAAAGCACTGCGCGTCCTTCGATTATCGAAGGATCCCATGTGTAAATACAGTTTTTTATCTAAATTTATGTATCTCAAGACACAGCCTCCATATTATATAATTGGATGTATCAAGATCTTTTCATGATCCCGTGTTTATTTTTTTTTCATTTCTCAAAAATTGCAGAATCAGGTTTGCTCGGTATACAGTATATAGATATAGTATTACAGATTTACAGATACCATAAGCCACTCTAAGTCAAAAGTCAAACGGTACTTTGGTTTCACGGAAAATTGAATCTGTCGCCGCGTCAACATAAACATTGAATTTCATTTGATTCAGATAAACAATACTCTATTTTTTTTCGAAACATTATCTGACATTCTTCTAAGCACAGATTCGAGGAAAGATATAGATTTTTTGGTTCCATTCCCATATTCACAATGATCATGAAACTTCGAAGCTTTGTCTAATTTTCAGTCAGATAGAGTACAATTTCATTTTGCAAACTTCACTTCAATCTGAACCTTCGTGAAGTTTCTGACCTCGAAATACAAAAATGCCCCGATTTCTAATCGTTATTTATGTATGTAACTTCTGTTTCATCTAATTCGTCTAATTCATTCAGTACGATTACACACACGGTACACGCACTGGAAGTCACTTGCAAGTAAAACATACGCATAGGCGTAGATACGCAACATTCGTTCACGCAGTCATTTAGAAAAAGGTCAAATTGACAAGCCAGCTTAATCAGCCTAGGAACGAGCTTTAAATATGAAACAAGAAGATGAAAGAAAAAAAAAGAAGATTCTAATTTTTTTTTCAAGTACGAATAAATAGTTCCTGAAAACTTTCAAAGTATTCCATTCGCCCTCTATTGTACACTGTACTAATTCACTTTTAAATATACTCTTACGCGCATCTTCAATACACTTTACGTATGGAGATGCATCTTTCCTTTTCATTTCCCTTATCTACATATATCTATAGTATAGATGCGTTATTTACAGAAAATGTACATGAACTTTAACAATTGCCTACGATTACGTATACTACATTAATACTTTTCTATTTCGATTAAGCAATTCTATCGCTTAGTTACTTATATAGAAAATTCGAGCCGCGTGACATTGTCCTTTAATTTTTGTCTAAATGCATAGATACGAATTTATACACGTTTTTGAACTCCCGAGATGTACGTCTAGCTCGCAAAGCTCATTTTGACAAAACTTTCAAGTTGAAAAGCTCGAGACTCGTTGCGAAGGATTAAATTAGTAAGTTGAGTCAAGTCCAGTTGATTCAAGCTCTTCTATCTGTATCTGGATTGATATCACTGTTTTCACACTGGTACTGGCTTGAGCTTTTGAAAAGTGTGTATATCCTATCAGACAAGGAATAACACATAGCGAGCTTGACAGATGTGATTCTTCGTCTTCCGCAAGCCTTTACTCGAGAAAGGAAGAAAGGAATGTCAGTCGACGCTGGGGTCGCTAACTTTTTAACGAGAAGGAGCTTTCGAGCTTCGCCAAGCTTACTTGCCAGCCGCAAATTCGAACGAAGAAAGCTCTTACATCTTCGTGTTCTATGATATAGTCGACGATTCCCTGTGACGTATCACGTTCCAGTGAATGAATTATTATTATTCCATGAGCTTTTTCTATAGATATACATTTTTATTACAAAAAAAATGTAACATTCAAATTCTTCTGGTCGATCGGATAATTTATTTTATTTTTAGACTTAAGTTGAATTTTGGAATTTCAATCTCGATGAGCTTTTTTGGGGAGGTTTTTCACTGATAGTACTCTAGAGCTTTGGCTATTCCCAAGGATGGAGTATCTGTAGCGTATTGTACCTAATGGTGTGCTATAATGCTCTCTCTCTCTCTCTCCTCCCTATCCCTCCCTCACTCCCTCCCTCCCAAGATGCCTTAAGCATCTACTTAAGATGGTATGCTAAGCGGGCATCGGGGGATAATCATGAGAATTGCCAGGCTGGAGTTGACTCGATTTGACTTTGGTTCAATTCGGCTTGACTGGATTTGCTTTAATTTGATTTAAACGTACAATCAGTGTTCGATGAGAAATCAAATATACAGCTCGACAATGACATCAGTTCTAGTCTGAGGGGTCATCTCCTTACGAATCGAAACGTTAATAAGTCCCCTCAAAGTATTATGAGTCGAGTATGTATGACGGTATGAAAAATTCCTCGAGCCAAATATAGAGTCTGTGACGGTTAGGAAACTCACGCCACATGTATATGTATATGGTGATTTACGAGGCTGCCTATTAGACTGTGGTTACGTCTTCGTATAGCTGTTACCGTTTTCCTATGAGGACGCAATTTGCTTTAATAACATTATTATATATTACTGCCATGGGAATAACCTCAAAAACCTTAAAGCCACTCAGTCGCGATGCTAATGGAGGATGGCTATCACGAAGTTGTAAGGACGCCACTGATCATCCGCCCCATGAAAATTCAAATTCAATTTAGCATAGCGTCAAATCATATATTATTTAATAAATTTCACATGTCATTTTTCGAGACTTATTGCCGTTTTTTAAATTACTGTTATATGTATGATGTAAAATTTTTTCCTTTTCTTTTTTCTTAAAGGATAGCAAAATCTGTCATCCAAAGACGATGACGGTTATCAGGAATTCCGATTTGGCGCCAACGCAAGATTGCGCAATGCACTTCAGTAAGGAACGAATCAGACGCTTCGTATAAATAGAACGAGAGTCTGTTCGAATTGATGGGTATGTATGTAGAAATTAGAGTGAGCCAATGAATTTATGCGAAATACGTCGATTTAGAATGATTCAATGCACAGTAATGGGGTTCCTGAATTTCCATGATGTCGGATAATCAAGAGCTATCTTCGATTCGATCTATGTTAAATCACTGAGACCACGAAAGCTCAGGGGTCTGAAATGACCAAGGCATGCACTATACGTCTAGTATGTAAATTTCTCCAATTGTTGGAATAACAAAATAGTCTAAGTAGGTCATTTGTGATATACGATTTTAGAACATTAGCGTATTCTTCGAAGTCATATTCTTCGTTTGAATTTAATGACGAAACCAACAATGTTTTTTCCTGATCCATTTGAAATTACTTCGTATTGCACGTTTATGGCGTTAATCCTAAATGTTAGAAATTACACGCTTCTATTATGTAGATCGTCTTTAATGAAATTTATGAAATTTACGAAATTCTTGTCGGATTGAATTTTCGAATTCTCTGTTTTTTTTTTTGCTAGCTACTCAAAATTTACCGACATCTTCTCGTGGTCTATCATAACGACGATTTTTTTTGTCGGTTGTTCCGCTATTCGTGGAAATGATAACGCGAAAAGTTTTGTGCGAAAATTTTTTTTCGTATGATTTGCTTAGTTATTGCATAAATAATTAAAAATGGCACGGCATTCTAGACATCACTGTATGTCTTGAATGTCGGCCATTTAAACAGTTTTCGAAATCATCCGAGTTTTGTTTAATCACCTGGAACGATTTATCATTTGAAAACGAGATTGACGTCGTTTGGTATTTATGAGATCTGGCCCATTTCATTGGGAGGTATAGAGAGCTTGCCAAATTTTGAATGAAAAAACAGAACTTGAACTAATTTTTTTTTGTATCATCATTGGTAATAGGTACGCGCTTAGATCTTTAAGGCACTACCTAATACTAAAGTGACATAAATATATTTAAAAAAAGGAACCGTTTGTTCATACGGAAATTAATTATAAATACCTTGTTTATAGCGCAAAATTAAAAAATAAGAGCGATACGTTATCGTTGCTCAACTAAAAATGTATATTGCACAGTACATATATATAAATATCAACGCGAAACTGCCCTTGGAAAGTTTTAACAGACTTCGAAACTTTTTCCAAAAAAAAAACGTAATACCTTTCAGTTGACAAAATTGTCACAAGATTTCGCAACAGTCAGAATGTACTTTTCTCTCATAAATAGTACCCATGACCATAATCTCATTAATGTCCCAAAATTTGGTATCTTTGTCGATTTCGTTACTTCCGTAGTCTTTTTTAGTTCATTTATTTTTAGTATACTCGACGTGTCGTTTTCGATAAATGGTCACGTAAAATTTAAAATCGAAATTAACGCACTCACTTCATATGTTTGTTTCCACTGGCAATATTATTCGCGACACAACTTTTCGCAGAAATTTCAATATAGGCAATTCCAATTTTATTTAGAAAAGTCCAACGAAAATATCACGCACTCATGATGACATTGTCTTCTTTAGATTCACCATTATTATTCGACACAATCACGAAATCCTACATGTCAAATCCAATGACGAGTTTTCACTTTTCCATGTCTTGATAATGGCAAAAAAAACTTTCTGTAGATGAAATTCCAACGTAGGTATTACGTAACCGTAATTACACTCCACTTGACTGAAAATAGTTTCAAGCACACGTTTCACCAACTCGACCCATCTGTATTCTCACAAGAAGCCACGAAGTAGGCATCAAACTGTCTTCAAGCGAATATTAGCATTGCCACGAGAACTTCACTGGTGCCATTTCGAAAAGAGAGTCCCAGCTAGTTGTCGAATGACGTAACGTTGCAAAAGAGAACTCTTGACGTAGGTACGTACTTAAAGAAATTTCCATTAGCAGAGGGAAATTTCCCCGAACGTACTTCGAGTAATTCGAGCCTCCATTATTCGGAAAAGTCAGAAAAGAATGGCGAACCTGATAGGAACGACGAGACGCATTTTTGATTGTCGGGAAAATTCGAAATTTTATGAAACCAAGAAAATCGATTACTTTTAGATTCCTCCCGCCACGTGTAATTTTTTTTCCCTTCCCCGCGTTCGTAACATCATTTTTTTTGGCATCACCTATTTTTCTCCCCTGGTCCCTTATTTCTTGTTCTTATCATTTTTTGAATCATGCTCTTTTCATTAATCACTCAAATCGCCATCCTCCGGTAAAGTATCCTCCTGACCATTCCTTCTTCATCCATCTCCTAAATGACAAGCTGCCTTCTTGTTCCTCATAGAGGAGCTACCATTTTTCACACGTTTCCGGTGTTTGTGCTTCAGTATCGACACAATTTCCGGTCCACGCAGTTGCACTCGATAACGCAATAGTTTCTTCTACGTATAATTCGAGCTTCCTCTCTGTGACTATGGATTATCTGCCGCTTGAACTCAGCTTGGATTCAGTGTACCTTGCGCATTCTGTATCGATTGAATGCTCGGAGCAGACTTCCACGTCTGATTAGAAAGACTCATTATACAGAGTCCTAATCACTTTCTCCGTGTTGTTGAGTAACGTATAAATTATTGATACAAGAAAAAAATATTAGTCAACGAGCAGTCGATGATTTTCAAAAGTATTTAAAAAATCGGTAGACTTGATCCGGTTGATCCTTGACCTCGATGAACCAAGATAAAATCATAGACTCCAGGACCACAGGTAGGATCAATTATTTGACCGCGATAACGATTAAAAAATGAGACGCAGATTCCATTGTGATATGGAAACGTTCTGTCCCCGGCGGAAGTCTCAGTCCACGTGGTTCTCATCCAGATCGTTCTTAAGGTCGGTCACCTGAAGGGTGGACCACATGGATCATAGAAAGCTCTCGTTGGCAGGATTGGAGGCGACGTCAATGGACTCCACTCCGTGGCTCTCTAACCGACCGCCACTCTCGTTATCACCAGCCCTGATTACATAATTATTGACCGGATCTCCATACTGGCTCTGGTAAAATTCCTCGCGCATCATATGATTTAGATTTCCGCATCTGAAGCAGAGAATTTCTCGAAAGGGCTTGCGAAAGTCCCTATTGAGAGTGGCATAGATGATGGGATTGAGCAGACTGTTACAGTATCCTAGCCAGAGGAAGAAGCTGGACAAGGAAGCGGGTATATCCTTTTGATCCCTGAGGAAGGGCCTGACCAGGGCCAGGACGAAAAATGGCAGCCAGCAGATGACGAATGCGCTCATGATGATACCCAGGGTAGTGCTGGCCTTTCTCTCCTTAGCCAATTGAAATCTGAGCTTCTTCTGATGCGGCGAATTCGTCACGCTGCATGTGCTGTTCAGATGGTTTCGTATGATGGTTGACTTGGCGGTAGTCCCCGTGGTCAACGTCGAGGACAGCGGCTTCTCGACTTTCTGTAACATTGGACACTGGGACTCGTTACTCCTTCTCGGCCCACCTGCGAAACACCTGACCGCGTGACTGCTGCACTGTAACACAACAATGCGAAAGAGTTTCGCAGGATTATTATAATTTCTAAATATAATTAACTATAATTAATATAATTATAATTTCTCAGATCCATTGTTTCCTGTCAGAATTTATCGACGAATCGCGTAAAGTCATATGTACTACCATATATGAATATGAATGAATATAATTAGAATTAGAATTCTAAGGTTCAAATGTTGTTTGAGCTTTTAGACATATTTACCCTTCGTAGAATTTTTGTTTGACCTGTCTGAATCGCATCTTGATGGCATGTTTATAGAATCGACAGTGGCGCCATCGGGGCGCGGAAACTATTACGGAATGGCTTCCGCTCTAAATTAGAGATTTTCTATGAAATCAGCCTAGGATATATCAACATTGGATAAAACTAGGTGAAAGCAGACCTACCAAATACTGAGTGGCCAATCGTATCTAAGCTAGAACTTATTTCCTAGATTCAATTGAGGTTAGAGGCTAGATAAGAAGATAGTGGACTGCCGTAAGGAAACGGGAGACCTCCGCAGGGTCAACGAACAAAGCAAACCCTCTTGGATCGCAAGATTGATGTATAAGCTACTAATTTAGTAAAACCCAATCTCCGTAGCTTAACCAAATGAAATTAGACATCCTGGATCAAAATTAAGATAATTCTCTTATCCATAGTTCCATAAGAGAGTCCTCTCTCTCTCTCTCTCTCTCTCTCTCTCTCTCTCTCTCTCTCTATTTATTTCTGAGACATTACTAAAGCTCAAAAGCTCAGACCCTCAAAGCTTTCAAGTACCAGCGAATCTATTCAGGAAACAATACACGGTGCAGTCCATCATAATGGGGATCTGGTGTTATGATTTCCTTACTTTACACACTTTCCGTCAAAGAGCGAAAACTACAAGTGGTATATCCATTTCCAAAATTAGATCTTGCCTAAGTCTGCAAATCATCTCTAAGGAAGAAGGTCTGATGTTATCAGGGTCGATCGGTACAAGGTTTCATTACAGATAGCAAGTTAGCCTATGATCAAAGGACGAATAGTCGTTAGTTGAATCGACTCAAGAATCGATCATAATGACCAAAAGTAACTGACCCAACCCTTAAAGGATATTTGAGTAAAGCAGCCTAGTGACAGAATCTAGGTAGAAAAATCTTGGTATCTTTGGTTTCGTATAAATCCGAATGGGTTTTTATGTGTAATCTTGAATAACGGAGTATTTGCCATATTTTTTCGAATTCCTTCAATTTTTTATCACCAAACCCGAACATAGGACTAGGTACGCTAACGTAACGCATTCCTTTTTTCCCTTTGGTTCCTACGTCCATCCGTGATCCGTTCCCTAACACCCAGGTCGACAGGGACTGTTTTTCTTCAAGTTTTTCCAGGCAGGACCTTCACTCGCACACTCGAGTACACAGAGCTTTTGCAAGGTAGAAGCGACCTTTTTGAAAGCTAATATTTTTGAGGGAGTAAGTTCTGCTTTTCTATACGATGTACCGTACATATATATACACGTATATGAAGAGGGTCGTAAGACGGTCCGAAAGCTTCCACAGGGTTTTATTTCTTGTAGCTTCTGATCCCGTTCCCTTTCTTTACTACCGATCGATCGATAGTTCCCTTCCTGACTGACTTCCGTCCTGCCACGAAGAAGCCCATCACTGTTTCTTTTCACGCAGAAGTCAACAGTCTCTTTTAAAAGGTGAAATCTCGCCGCAAGAAATACGTTTTCTTTAGACACTCACTTTTTCGTATGTACAGTAACCTTCTCTCTCTCTCTCTCTCTCTCTCTCTCTCTCTCTCTCTCTCTCTCTCTCTGTACTGACCTTTCCTTAAAATTATATATGCTTCTCATTCTCTCTTATTCAGGTTTACCTTGGCTCGTCGAAGCATTCGATTTACCTAAGCTTTAACTAAGTGACAGCGGCGCCAAAGTGCCATGCGGTTCCCGCAAAACTAACAACAGACCGGAAGATAAGCTACGGATGAGAGAATAATGCTTTTACAAAATCCGGTCAATTTCTACCTTTCATTGCTAACTTTTCGTTCTTCCGGCTCGTTTATGTAAACATGGATATCCGTACCATATTCTTATAGTAAGGACATGTATGTAAAAATACCCTCAACGCCATTTACCGGTATATAGTCCCAGGTGCCACGTTCGTTGTATTATGCTTCTCGTCAATTCGGTTTATTGCCATTTCTAACGGAGACTGGAAAGAAGAGAATTTGTCTCGTTAAACAGCTAAAGGGGAACAGATCGCCCAGTGTCCATTAGTGAAGAATTCAAAGGATTTTCCTTTGTAATTGAGTCGTCGATATAGTCGACACTTACTAAAATCGTTAAGTTGGAATCTGTTTTCTCTGATCTTATTGCTGACTGATAAGATGACGATGTTTTATGCAGGACCTGTTTCCTGGTTTATTCACTTGGATTGTATTTCGGCTTTCCTACGACTGATTACTGGATTTAATTCAAATGGGGAGGGAGCTAATGTCTCAAAGGGGAGACCATAGCATTTAATTGCTTTTGTTAGTCCCAGAAAGTTGTACGTTTTTACTGTAAGATTTCAATCCCCTCAAATTCAAAAAGCATCCCTCTGTATAATTTTAACCGAACATTTTTTATCGTTATACAATTTCGTTCCCTCAGGGATTCGATAAGACATTTATTTTTGGAGATAAACAGGAAACTGTCCCTTGTCTGAATGAAATAGCTTTATAGGGTCTATATATATTATATACACGGACAAACACTTAATATCGTAGCAAATAGCTAAAGAGAAAAAACAAACTGACTTTAATTTAAGACCAGAGTACAAACAACGCATGAGATGGTCCTGCATAATCTTTTTATTTCCTTCTATCTAATCGTCCTGCAAACAACAAAAGCGAGGGTCGGATAGCTCAGCCTTTTTGGTACGAATTTAAAATCATCCAAGGAGCACCACGGATTCTAACCCTCGGTTTAGTGGCCTTGATTAAAAGCTGGATACGTGGGGTGACACGACCCTTTCCAGATGGAATTGGCAAAAAGTGGTGAATGCGTCACCCTACGTCATGGAGCAATTTTAAACACAGCAGCTGATCGATTCTCGAATGCTTTGCTACGCCACCATGGGAGAATAGCATATGGTTCTTCTGTACGATGGTGTATCTAGCTACGTCTTTGAGTGATCGAGGGTTCTCAACTTCGTCCCTAGAACAATTCCACTGGGAGAATTCCAGATGAAACCAGATGGAAATGCTTTACTTCTATCGGTTGTAACTTATCCCTGGATTAATCTGCGTTACGATCCGGAATGGATCGTTCGACGAGGGTGGAATGTGGATCAGGTAAAAGAGAACTTCGTGAGTAGCTACCACGAGTTATCGTAGAATACTGAGAGGAATAATACGCATGCAGTAAAAATCCACTTTTGAGGTAATCGAGAGGGGAAACGTGATCGCACGAGGTGTCGAGCACTCGATTCAAAAGCGCATGAAAATTATCGTGATCAGCTTAGCCAGCAAGGGAGGTCATTGAGGGATCGAGGAAACCTTCATTCTATCATAGTCCTGTTTTCAACCCTTGAACTCGGCTGAATGCCTGAGGGTGAGTAATGTCCTCGGACCCTTGGTAATTGTTAATGGTATATCCTGCTGCCTGGGATGTAACTGTGCAAGAAATGTCAGCGGCCTGGTTGGTGGTACTCCGACCCTTTCACTTGAGACGAACGAGACGAATAATTTATCTTTTCCTTATTTTCGACCTAATGTTCTGGGATACCTTTGCATTACGCGTTACGGAGAATGTCTGATTTATTACAGCTAGACGCCATTATTGTAGTTGAGAATTACATCTTTTTCTTTTACCCCGTAGAGAATCAACGTTATTGAGACGCTCGAAGGCTATTTGTAGTTTTATTAATAAATTATGCTTCTTTTTTTTCCCGAAAAGTTTACTCGCCTTTTTTTTTGTATCTAATAGTAACTTTCTTCCGTGGTACCGACGTTCTATAAAACTCTTGAATTTATCAGCCTTCTAAACTCTATTGTGACTCGATGGGTGGTAATTTAATTAGATTGTGCTTCTCGTTCAAAGCTTTAATACTCACCCAAGGGGCAATGGAAAACGCTTTCAGTAATATTTAATAAATATTATACACAAAAGTTTTTTTTTTTCGGGTGGTTTTCCTGGGACTTCGTCATTGACTTTTTGTAATACACAAAGGCAACCTGGCTACAAGGTATTAAATTATATAATGGGTGTAAAGTATGAACAGGTAATTTGAAGAAAAATTATTTGATAATTCACTGACCGATCGTATCAATGTTATGTATGGTGACATTTAAAAGCTTGAAATTTGTTCGGCTTTAATGTATCGAGAACTACATACGTATCTACGTCCATTCATGTATTCGATTCGACATTACATAATACATATGTCCGTCCGCTATGTAAAAGAAAAATTCAGTAAGAATTCTCGGTGTATATAAATGTCAACCATTCGTTTTTATGATCTCAAGAATTCAAGTGCGTACAGTACTTGCAACAAACTCTATAAATTTCATATGAACACTTGATTCCCTAGAATTCACGTTATTATTTTCAGATCCAATCTCATGGAAAATTTGATAAATTTATTATTTCTCCAAATCGCATTATGTCCCAGGATCATAAATCCACGTTAAATCTGCGTATATTTTCATAAAAATTTTCATGAATTTTTTAATCACGTAACTGCAATCAAATCTCTATCCCGTTAAAGCCATAGCGAAGTAGTTCACGATACAAGCATTAGGGTGCGATCGCAATTTCTCCCTCGATCTCGATCCCCATTCCGTTAACTCCGTAGCGAAGTAATTCGCGATACACGCATTAGGGTGCGATCGCAATTCAGTAAGATTCTCCGAGGGAAGTAAAGCCACGTTGGTTTATGTAATTTTTTAGAAATTACAAGATTTTCCCATATATCGTAAAGTTAACTTTCCAAAACAACTAAACCTCACTCGCGATTTTAAGGTAACACGTGTTCAAGTTTACATTAATAAATATTATATTAAACAGTCAAGAGTCTCTACAGCCTACATGACGCATTGGCAGATAAACACATATATAACTAATTATATTTTAATTAAATAAAAACCCAACACCACAAGCCGTGCCTTTTCCCTGCGATGATAAAAATTTATCATTCCACATATAAATCAACGAAGCTTAAGGTGGGCGTGCATCAATTTCTGGTCCGTAATGAAAAAAAGCGTCAATAAAAAAAAAGATAGAACGGATCGAATAAAACTTATCTTTTACACAGAGTGATAATTACCATGTAAATCGTATGGTTATTTTTTATCTTATTTTTATTCTTTTTTTTATTAATTTTTATTAGTATTGAGAGAAACTTGGTAATGTGTTTTACTGTATTTCACGGTAGCTACTAAATTATTCTCATCTGCGTTTCCCTATATGTGGTTACGTGGTATAAGGCGTATAGTGTTACCGAAAGCCTCGCGTGCGATCTGTCGTTCCCTGCCGCTGCGTGTGACAGCTGGGCTGATGTTACGTGCGATTTTCATGCGTGGACAATCTGCGGTCGTAATGCGGTTCTAATAGCTGCCAACAGGGTGGCGAATAAATTAAATCAAAACTTTTTCAGCAAAGTTAGTTATAACCACTGACCTAAATTCATAGAAGCGACGTTAAAAAAAAATTCTATACTAATTTGTAGCCAGCATAGAAATCAGCTCCTCAAACCCACCTAACTATACACATTAACTGATATAATTAGCAAATGACAAAGAAGCTGTAAATTATACCAAATGCTAATATACTGGGTTATTCAGCCCAAACGCACCACCTGAATATGGTTTTAGCATAGGAACGAAATAGGTGGGCCAATCTCTCAGGTGGTAACCCGATACCGTAAAATTTTCCCTAGTGCACTGCACGAATGACCTGGCCAACGACGATGTACCCAAGAATAGATTTGCTGAGTTAATTAATTAGCGTATTAATTAAATGGGCTCAATGAGAGTTGCAAAATTTCGAATAAAAATAACGATGCAAATTATCTAATTTGTATATGGGTCAATAGTGTCCCATGGAACGATAATAAATTTTTTTTAATTTCACCATTTGATATTGCCCAATAATACAAAAAGCTTAATTTTTCATGACGAATTAAATTCGTCGAAAGGCATTCAATAATTAATTGATAGGCGATCATCGACAAGGGAGAAATGGAAGAACAAACGGGAATTAAATTAGCCTAGCTGTACTAATTTGGAAATAATTCGTCGCTTTCATGTTATATTTTTATATACATATATGTATATAATCAGGTACAGTACAATAGTATATAATCACGTTGCTTTAAAGCGCTAATTAATTTCTCGCACAGCCGGTACGTTAGCGCGAGCTGATGCTCAGCCAGTGTAATTAATCAGGTTTCGCGGAGTTTATTGAAAACTCATTCGACGCCTTTCGGTGCTTTAATAAGAGTGACGTTTCTTTGCAGCCTCAGCGTCGTGACGTCATATACGTACATAAAAGCCATTAATGCAACTGAATGATGCAGCTGGTGAATAAAAGCAGCCTCTTGCATCACCTTTCATTCCGTTGACAGTCTACGTGTCGTCGTACGTACTAAAAATATATAAATTAAAAAAAAAAAAAAATATTTCACACATAAAACATACCTAGTCGTTTTAAACCATCGGTCGCCTACTCGATCGAGTCATTTAACAGCTGATTAAAATTCAGCCGGACAATTTCATCTTGCTGTTGGTCAGACTCATTATGCAGGATGTCTGTCGTTCTTCTCATATATACTACATAAAGGCCCTACAGTAACTTAATGTAAACGGATAAAGCTGTATCAAGTAAATATATCAACCGGAAGTGAAAGCTCGTCGGAAGTTATTTCATAAAATTTGTATCTAAACGGAAATCAAGCTTTCCCAGCAGTCGGTGTCAAACTATACCTATATGAAGTTACAATATATCATACAGCATCAATAGGAAATTTGTTCAGCATAAGCGAGAAAGTCGTTACGGTGGCTAATCGTGAATAGTATCATATAGGTTTCTCAGCGTCTGGTAAAATACATCGGCACTTTATTGCTCAAACAAAACGAAATTTCGGTGTCACTCATGTTCGATGTTTTGGTAGTACCTTGGTACCGGCAGCTGGATGCTGAGATAAGTAGAGCAAGACAGAAGGTAGATGTATGAGACGTGCACGTGAACGCATAAGCAAGCGAGTGAAAAAGCAAAGACTAATAGTATTAGGTATAATATACATATACATTACGTAAGGCATATCTGGTGATTTTAAGGGTACGCTGGGTTAAGAGGAGAGCGAAAGAGAAGATGGGGACGGGGTTAGCGAGAGAGGGAGAGAGAGAGAGAGAGAACGCTTTATAATCCCAGGCTTTAACGGCTCTGTAAAGCGTAAAACAATCGTAAAGCTGCAGCCACAGCACTCCTACCCCCAGCAGATTCTACTCGGGGGAATCTACGTCCTTGCTCCTTAAAGCGGGTTCCTAGGACCTTGAATAAATCCTGTAAGCCTCGTGTTCGAGAATAGAAATGATCTTCGATATCATCGAATTTCCCATTTACGGGCCACACAGCCCGTTTTCTATTGCTGAGTATTGCGATGGGTATACGGTGACGTTTGGATTCTTCGGTATTATTGAAGCTACTGGTATCGCGTTAACGGTGCCGTTATACGTGGATGATATCTAATCGACGGGAACGAAGAGAGAAAAAAAAGAGAAGGAAAAGACAAGAAAAACAAAACGGCGTATACGTACGTACATCGAGTTTCTCGAAGCGTGCTACGATGTAGGATGATGCTAAGAGATAGGATGGAACGAGCAAGAAGGAGGATGACGAGAAGTTAGAGTCTGAGGTGGTGTAAGGAACGGAGAAAATGGATGAATAAGGTAAACGAAGTGAATAATTGAAAGGCGATGGAAAAAAAGGTAAATGAAAAAAAAAAGAAAAGGAAAGAGTATACCTATTATTACGGTCCCCCGTACTTCCGGTGGGAAGATGTGAAAACGACTGCGGGCAGTTTTTAATTAAAATGTTATGACATTAATTTCTCTGTTTACCGACCCCTGGCGCGGAAGTGACGTCACAAAGGAGAAACAAACGAGTCCGAAGTGACTCCGTGTATTATCGATCTGCAGGGTATTCCGAAATTTACATCGTCGATCGGCCCTGCCTCGCCTCATTCCTCGCCTTTCTACTGTATATCAGGGACCTCAGGGAGGGCCGGCGTTTTTTTTTTCTTATTGATGGATAATTAATGCTCACGGGGCACGAGTGATTTATCATATTTTCTGATAACCCGTCCGACATACGCGATTCCCACGCTGCTAACGTTCGGTGGTAAAATCATTAATCCCCTTATGCATATATGTATACACTGTGGATTCGTCTTGTTTCTCGTGTGTCGCCAACTTTGAAAACTTAAAATTTCTTAATCTGTTCTACCGTCTCGCTCGTGTGAACGGGGTCTTAACGAGAGCCTGTTGACACTCAAACGATCCCGAAAGCACGCGGATCCTTTCTCAGGACCTTTTTCAGCAATCAAGCAACTAACCCTTTACACGGACAGATCAATTAAACAGTTTTCAGCATGAGCACCTACCCTGAAAACACGACGTAACACCCTGGTAACATTGCCAGGAATAATGGCCGTCCGAGAGACGCTCCTCAAGGTGTGCTGAAGAGAAAATAATATTTCTGTAGATAACAAAATAAAGGAAAAATTTGAAGGAGGAAAGTTAAAAAAAATATATCGAGTATGGTAAAAAAATATAAAAAGGACAATAGCGTACTGTTATCATGGATCAATAAGAAGAAAATAGTATGATACCAGACAAGGGTCTGGTGGTATCTGTTTCGAAGATATTACAGGGGTTGAAGGAATAAGAAGAGACAAAGAAAGTATATGTATGACAAAAGGTCTTTTCTTCTTACCGTGGTAGAAGCGCTTGAGCTTCTGTGCTGCTTCACCGGAGGACTTCCCTGTGTCGTTTGGACGTCCGGAATTAATTGGCGGTTTAGTATAGATGCCGGATGCTGCGGTACTTGCGGTGGTTCGATATCCAAGTAGCAGTGAGCTTCCAGATGACTCTGAGCTCTTCTTTCCTCAAGGACGATTTTACGTGCAGCACAGAAAATTTTGTAGTACACCTGAAATTATAAATGCAAATATCCTGTAATTAGGTCAAACTTCATATAGTTAAGGTGATATTAGAAATGAACTTTTTTTTTTTATTAAAATTTTAGTCACCTCGATCATCACTATCAATGGTATGTAGAAGCTTCCCAGGGTTGCGTATATCTGATAAGCAAAATTCTGACAGACTACACAGTGCGATGAACCATTCTTCGAGTAAGTGTGCTCATTTCCGAGAATCAAAACGGGCGGTAAACTTATGCAAGCTGCACCCAGCCACACGAGACTCACGCAGATTATCATACGACGCGGCGTCCTTTTCACTCCGTATTCCAGTGGCTTCGTGATGGCGTAATATCTTGAGGATACAGAAAAAAATAGATTCGATTAAATATTCTTTTCCATTATAACTTAGACGAGCAGTTGGATTTCTTAGGGGCTAGAAGTCGTAAAATTTGGCTACGGTTAGACAAGGTTAGGTAGTTTATCGGGTGATGGAAAATTGCCACGTTGATCCTCGTAATCCTATAGTGGGTGGCAAATCCGATAACGATAACTCCGAAATTGCAAAAAGAATTATCACGTTGGTTATAACTATCTTTTTTTCACAAAGTTGAAAAATTTATGATTAGCTTCTATTTTTTGTCCTATTTGGGTTTGTTTAACAGTACACTTCCTCTCGTGTTTACGAGTCTAGGTGAATATTGGAATTTATCCTAGAGCTCGTTAATATTGTATATACTATATAAGCACTATGTACTTTTTATACAAAAAAATGTACAGGGTGATATAGAATTTCAACGTTAAGACGTAAGGAAATATTATCAACTTCGGGTTAAATATCAATGAAGTTAATTCTCATGGGATATAATGGAAAGGTCAATGTTGTAAAATGTCAAATGAAAAATTACGAGAACACGGTGAGAATGCTAATGAAAGCTGTCAGTGAACTTACCGATCCACCGAGATCATGCAGAGATTGAGTATACTGGCGGCGCAGCTGAGGACGTCGAAGCTGACCCAAAGGTCGCACATAATGGGTCCAAAGGACCAGGTGCCAAGTATCTCGTACAGAAGCGCCATGGGCATAACCAAAAGGGCCACGCAAAGGTCACTCACGGCAAGACTAACCAGAAGATAGTTGCAGGGTCTTCTGAGCTTCCTCACCAGACATACTGCAACGCAGACCAAGATGTTCCCAATGGCAGTGCCGACGATGATGCTTCCCAAGACCAGGGCGATCACTATAGCCTGTGACAGATATCGAATATCCTGAAGCTTTCAGTAAATCCCTAGCGCCCCTTCTCTTGGGAAATCGGTATAATTCTTTTGGCAAAACTTTGAAAGCTCATTCGAATAATCTATGTAGGTCTTAGTAAGGATTAGAATTTTATGTACCTATTTCCCAGGTAGAAGCGATCATTGATTTTTCCATTTTCCTCGTTTAAATCAATTTCCCTGTGGATACTCATGTTCTCTTTTCCCATAACGCTAATATTCACCTGAGTCGTGGTGAATGGTGAATTGTTGCCGGGAAAACCTCGGAAAAAGTTTTCGGAGTCCTCGGGGGCAGCAGACGTCACATTCAGAAGCCAGGTGCTTTCCGTGGTTACGTTCTTCCCCTCCATACGACCCTAACCGGAAGTCTGGAGCATCCCAAACGCCCCCACTTCCTCTAGCTACTGATCCTCAACCTCTTCTCGAGCTAGCTCGTCCATTCTCGCATCTTATGCCGAGGCTCCATTAAAGTCCGTAGGTCCTCATTGGGCGTCCTTTCGTTTTGCTCTTCTTCAGCGCGTCACGAATTACTTGGGTCAGTTTCCTCTTCCGCCAGTAAACATCCATATAAATTTCCAAGCGCGCACTGTAACGACAATTCAATACTATTTCTAAAAATACGTCATTCTTACTCGTACATCCAGAGATATTTCTTGGTGACCTGGTACTTTGTGAAATCGAAGTCATTGGGTAGTACAGAAGTGAAACGTTATATTTTCATATATTTTTTGCGACAAATCCTAAAGAGTGAAAAATTTCCTAGCGATCTTTTCACAGTGAAACCTTTATACATTTTATACATTTTCGTTTTCAGTCGTACCTACTGTACTTCCCGATGAGTTTATGTTCGATGCCGACATCATAAATAACTCGCATCCCACGCCAAGCGAACCTAGGAAGCATCATGGGAATAATTGTCATTGGCACGAATGGCTGCCTGAAACCTAGTAATTCCACAGAGGGAAGATTTTCCACTGATCTAATGATTTTTTCATGCGCGATCCTCGTTAAATTCGTCGTCATTCGTAAAACCTCATAAACCGTATTTACTACCGACTCGTCCATCCGCTCCAGCATAATTTACATTTTCCTTAGTTCCTTCTATTTTTTTAAGTTCCTCTCTTTCGATCGGAATACAAACACAACCACGTGAATTTTCCAGAAAACCTCGACGCTTCTAAACGACACTCCTGAAAAGGCCGAGTAACGAGATTCCTACGCGGAATTTCCCTACTCTTTTTCTTCCCTTACGAAAAACCATTTAAATCGAGTTTCCAAATACTACTCACCGGTGCTCTGGCAGCCGTTGGATTAACGTATTTTCCAGTCTCCCTTCCTTTACGTGGGTATATTATCCCTTCCTATTACTCTCTTCCTGACGAATTATCTCACTTTTCTTTTGTCTCTTCACGTTGGATCACTGCGAGCGTACAAACGCACCAATACGTAAACGACAAACAATCGTGAAACACCTACCGTGCAATTCATGTAAACGACCCTTAAAACGATAAGAAAATATTTTTGTTTTCGTAAGAGTAAAAAAAATTTTTTTCCACGAGACAAAAGTACTGGCTTCGTAATTTATTTTAATTGCACCACAATTAATTATTATTTAATTAACCCACTGACCCGTACAGATCCGTCGCTCGTAGAAGGACGCCCAGGCTTTTCGATAGGTAAACGTAATACGTCTCCTCGTGACTGAACTGTTTCCAAGTATTTTTTGTTTCACCCTAACACACTTCTCAAGATCCTTTGTTTCTTTTCAAGGCAGAGAAAAGGACGCCCACGTAATGTCTTCACCGGAGACGAATGTCGTAACGGTGATAATTAATATCGCTAATTCAATTGGTCGCACTCTGTTAATGTTCCACCGAATGAAATTACAAATTTTCCCGCAACTTCTGGCATTTCTCTTTAGGCGCCTTGTCCCTTAGGTACAAGACTTTAACTTTCCATTGCTTAACTTATGCTTCACTTTTCCGTATCAATCTGTCTCACTCTTTCACCCTTCTTTTTTCTCCCTCTCTCTTTCAACCGGTCCACTCTTACTCACTCAGGCACTTTATCCTCTCCACGCGCTTAATTTGGGAAAACACTTTTCCGTGGTGTCAGCATCCTTATCCAGTGTGACGCCGTTCAGTCGTCCATGAAAAACCTGCAAGCACACGGTAAATATTATCTTAGACTTTTCCATAACTTCTTAGAAAATTCGCTTAAGAATTACTACTGCTAATAAAGGATTCCTTTTAATAAAGATCCTTATCAGATCTGTTTACCAACTCGCTATTTTTTCAGTTAATGGAAAGAGGGTCTGAAAAAAATTACTTATCGGGTAGAGTAACGGAATACTGTATACATAGAATATATTTTTAGCTAACAATTTTCTACGTCCCTTTTCTTCCCCTATTTCGTTTTGTCGCCTATTTACGTAAAAGGGTTGCAATACAACGAATACTGCAGTCCCACTGTTCTAGATGTAGGGTCTACCGTAAACAAGAAATACGAAGAACGTGTTATGCGGACCCCATAACAGTGTTATTACATATATCGATACCATGGAACAAGCATACAACGTGTTCCTGTAGGTAAAACAGGATACACTTTCAGTTATCGACATAGCTGTGAGAAATTGAACGAATTCATTTGTCTTTCTTTGTTTAATTTTATGCCTTCGATCATTAGCCGTACCTGTTATCAATTATTTATCACAAACAAATTGATACAAAATATCGTAATTATTATCGTGAGAATTTAATTATTAAAATTTCATTAACTTCTACCAAATTATCAAAGTCGCATCTTGTGTTTACCCAGCTGAAGGTTTTAAGCGATATACGTCACTACGTCGGGTCTGTTTCCCTTCGTTCAGTAGTTTGTTTTCATTACGTAAACCTCGCGATACTGCCGCAATAATTGAGATGAACGAGAGTCAGGAACAAAGGAGCTCGGCTGTTTCGCACGTGGGATCATCCTCGTACCCTGCCTATATGGTTTCAATGTCCGTGAGACACTGGGCAAAGTCGCACCGGGAACTTTTTCCAAAATGCGATGCATCTGGATCCTCTTTTAGTACTGGGGTGCCTGATCGATTTTTTTTTTCAAAAATATTATCACCGATAGTCATACTTGTTGAAAGTGGCTAAATAGTGATCAATAGATTTAAAAATTTGATTTCAATCATTTAGTATGACAGGCGATTCATGGAAATGCATCACAATGCACTTGCATTTTCAAATCAACAAACGTATTTATGCAGTTAAATGCAAGCCTTGCGTACACATAATGTAAAGAGAATGAATGTACCGTATCTATCCGAAGCTATCTGATTAATAAGTCAAACTGTAGCAAATTGTATCACATGTGTGTGTATATATATATATATATATATAATGTATATATAGGGTGGTCATAAAGGCCCGCTTTATTTTCGTAAAGGAAAATTGGAAAACCGATCTTGATTTTATGACCACCCTGTATGGCTTTGGATATCATATATATAGTGAAATAATGTAATTCAATTATGGAAATTGAAATACACGGATACTATCTTTAACCTTTCACCGACATTCTTCCTTTGATCCCCGAAGAAAAGTGAAGGATCATTTCGCTTTTATTGCGTAGCCTGCATTCGTTTTCTGGTTATTATTGATTTCCGTCACACGTCTACTTGGTATTCCTAACGGGGATAAATTTTACGATACTATTCAGGTAGGTATCTGGTCTCTGCCATTCCTACCTAGATGCGTATCTGGAGATTAAAGTCGCGTTAACTCCGACAGCTTCAATAAAACGGCCCCATTCGCTTTAAATTCCTCTACCGAAGGTTGTGACTTTTTGTTAAGGTTAAATGTCTGTTCTCGAATTTGAGAAGCTTAAAAAATGTCTTGGTAATAAAAAATAATCACTGTGAAGCTTTATAGAAAAAAATACGTTATCAGTTCTTGACTATGAGGTCATACCTGAGTCTTATCGTTATCGTAATAACAAATAAGGCGGGATTTTCAAATTCTAGAGTTTTCAATTTTAAAAAATTGTACCCACCCTTCTGGCCATCCCTTACAGGTACATTAATATTTATTAACAATGTAATTCGTTAATATCCCTTTCCAGACAGAGGATTTCTTCGATGAAAAATGGCCGATCTTATAACGCGACAGCCAATGATCCCTTAATTATTATTAGGGGACGTAGAATGTTTATACCATAAGTTTTAAGTGTCGTGTGAAATAACTTTGCTTCCACAAGGGTGGTACTTCTGCATGGAAACACTTTCAGGGTAATTGCATAGGAGCGTCGTACGATAGTGACATAGGCAAAATGCCACGTTGTTTACTAAAAGCACCGGAGAATGCGGCAGCCTATATTCCCCCAAGACATTCCAAAAAATTTTCAGGGTAAAGCCGCTGCGTCGAGACGTCTCTTTTCGCAACTCACAGTTTCAGGAAGATGAAGATACGTAAGAAATTTACAAGAAGGGACGGGATTATATTAAAAGAAGGGAATCGCCTGTCATAAGAAAAGGGAGGAAAAGAAATTTTGTTAAAATTGAATATCCCACTTTGATCAAGTTACATTTACGGTTTTGAATCAGCAGATAAAATTTAAGCTTCAGGCTCAACTTGAATAAGAGAATAATATAATTTATTCTTTTTATCTGTTTCCACCTTCTTTTTTCTCTCAATACACATGTCACTGGCAGTTCCAGCAGTAGTCGATAGTTACCTCGTGGCGCTGTCGTCGCATCGTCATACAGATCTTAGTTCGTGTTTTCTTGAATATATTGAGTAACCTGCTCTATTGAATTTAGCGACTCAATCTGTATCGTGCATAAACGTACATAGACGTAGAGAAGCTTGTCCCTCGTATCGAAACGTCGATCGATAATCAGCCTGTCCATAATCGAACGTCCTTGGTGAGTTAATTGCACCCTGGTGAAATCAATCCCGGCGAAGACTCGAGGAGCACGAGTGCATCGTGTCGAAGACAGCAGCCATTAACGTCTGGCATCGTCCTTCTCGATGGTGCCTTGTCATTCAGCTCTTGGATACGAATGCGAGCTTAAATGACGAGGATAAATCGTGCTTTTTCCTTTACCATCCTTCCAAGAGATTCCGACCTGGCACCGATATATCATGACTTATTTTTCATACTTTATATCGAAGCCGCCGTAAAAGCAGAAATAAAAGTGGATCCGAAAGCTTATGAAGTACCTTGGCCCTCCAATTTTTAAGAGTAAAATTGATAAGATATTTTTTTATATTACGCAAACCTTCTGCTGTACCAATTCGGAGCCCTGGTACAGTGTGCAATTTAAATATAGATTATTAAACCTGTCGGATAAAATTTACTTTTGATATATATGTATTGTATTATTCCATTGCCAATGTAAATTGAAGACAAGTGATCGGCATGGCTTAAAATAATACTAGAACAAAAAAACTTTAGGCAGACGTTACGAAAGTTATCAAAAAATTAAATATCGATCCTCATATATAAATATATAAAAATACATTTATACAGAGTGATACTGTGCACAGTATTCACACGAAACAAGGGTAAGTTTTTTAAGAAACAAAATCTTAAGCTACCACGGAAGATCATATCTATATCTAGCTTTGGAATATCAAATAGAAATGGTATTAGAATGCTCGCGCACGGTATTGATATTTCATATCAGAGAATCGATTTTACGTCGAGCAATAAGTACGAAGGGAAATGACTTGCGCATCATACCAAAGTGGTAGTGAACAGAGGATGTTCTACAGTGAGACAAAGGCAATATTTTTATGAATTTCTTAAATTACTTAAAAAATATAAAACAAATAATATACGACTGACCGATTAATAAAAATGTATCAATTATAAAATTCAAAAATAAAATTTTTATTTAAGCTTCCAGAAGTAAACGATTCGATAATGATCCAGCATCACTGTTTCGGTATCTCTAAAAAAAAAAAAAACGAGTAATTTGTAAAACACGAAACTATCCCTATACGTGATTAGATCCGAAAGACACTAGCAATGCATTTCTATACCTATATTGTCCTCTCTCGCATTATCCGTTCTTGCTGCCTCGTCCGGTTCCGCCCTTGACGTCACTTACAAAACCACTCTCACTGTGTATACTTAGTTCGTGTCCCAGTTCCCTTCTTCCGATCTGTCGTTAAAAAAACTCCCCTGGCAGATAAGATTCTGGCAGGCAAGTTTCGACGTCTACTTCTTTGATCCCAGCATCGTTTATAGGTGCCTCTATATATATATAGATACAAATGCCACGCTAGCTCTGGAGAGTAAGGAGCATCAAAGTGCTACATGTCAAAGTAATATTATTATTAAATTATCTGAATTTATGTGAGTACTTATTAGATCCACACATAGGCTACTATTACTTATGTTAAGGTAGAAGCAATTTAATTCGTACCTTTTGAAACATATCCCCAGGTGAATCGAGGAACGAAAAAAATGGCCAGCTCATTTTCAATATGGCTTTTGTCATTTCCAGCAACCCTCGAAATATCCCGTGTGCTTTGTGTAATGTATAGAGGTAGGATATTACCAGGTACACGGAGTGCTCGAGGGCTGAGAAATAATGACGTAAGATCATACCGTGAAAAGGAGCATTTTATTATCATAGTTGTTTTTCAACGTGAACGTCATTTGGACTCGTGAATGACTGAATGTAATTACTATCAAGATAACGATTACTTAGAGTGTCATTTTATCTCCCAATAATATCTAAGGTCTCTGTTGGTCATGACGTAGACGATGCTGCATCTATCACTATACGTCAGAAAATTTGACAAAGTATGTTCACTGATTGACGATTAAAAATCTTTTTTCCTCATTCCAGAATGATGCACCCCAAGATTATCTTAAAGTATATTAATGTTCAGGCATAATGAAATTTTTAGTGTAAACTGATTTTACTTTAATATCGATATTTTGTTTGTGTAAACTTTGTGAAAGATGCTGAGACAATTTTTATTGCGATAACATAATATTATTATGCTAATTTGAAATTTTTAGCGTAATAATCATAACGTAAATGGTAGTAAAAAATGTACGTTGATATTTTCCGAGGTTATGGTGTATATTTCGCATGTAAAATTCGGTTCTACCTGTTTTTACTGTTTCTTGGTTTTTGTTGAGGATTTGCAGTATCAATCTACATTATCCTACGGAGTCCCTATGGACATCTGGATACATTCCAGTTTATTACACTATATATATACGATGTTCTACTCTCATTTTTATTATTTGGCCTTTTTTCTTTTTCTGGGAAAGACGTCACTTTTGTACTGACGTTTTGCGTTAGGTGGAAACATTCCATATATATATATATATAGTAGTAATATATAGATATATAGTAATATATCGGTATATATTGTTGATGTCCTACGGACGACCGGAGGGACACTACGTGAACTGTATTACGAGTAAATGCAATTGAAGTTCCAAGAAACGTCCATTTTTCAATTTCAACGAAGTGTATTTACTTGATAAAAACATTAAACCACTGATATCAAGGATCGCGTATGAGAAGAACTATGGTTTCTTAAGAAATATCAATTATACTTTATTCCAACGAATACAGAATATAATATATATTTAATCTTTGAAAATTGTATACATATTAATTAAAGATTTCGGTTCTAATAAAACACGTTTGTAGTCTTCGTTTCGTTCATCCATGAAATTTTAAACCTTCGTTAAGAAATAGCTCAAGCGAAAAATTTAACTTTGAGCATGGAAAATCGCCATGGACAGTTATTCAATTTAAATCTCAAATTAAACGAGTCACTGATTTTCGTTTAAGGTAAACGCATCCGTATCTCAAATTGAAACGATATTTTATCAGGCAACGAATTTAAAAATATTTTTGCTAATTATATCACTTGACATTAATTGTATTTAACTATGCGGTTATTCCGTATACAGTCCGGTATATGTATAAATAGTTAACTATGCTTTGCATTCAACGCGTGTCTAAACTCTATTAGAATTTTACCACAGCACCAACATCGCGCTATACCCGACCACAGTTAGCTAAGCAATGCTACGTTTCAGGAAGGAATGTAATCAAGAGCACAATTAGGTAGCATTTCCATGACGCGAGTATAGCAGCTCGTCGTAGTCGCAAAGTGCGAGCTATAGCAATTTGCGAATAGCGAATCTTATGTAATTGAGAGGGAAACGGTATGTGCCGCAAAAAGTGAAATTCCATTGGGTAATTTTGCCATAGTCAATTAGGTGTTACACCAATATGGATACCAATATGGATACCAGTATGGATGGTTCAAAGATTTCCTTCTATATAGAAATGCTTCGGTTATCGTATATTACGTAATCGTTATATATAATGCAATTATTCTCCTGCCATCTCGTGAACGTAATATTACCGATATGAGGTTTTATCAAAATTATCAGTCGAACGTTGCCGAAAGGAAGGAAAATGAGTTTGCGAATCCCAGATAGTAAGATATATTGCGAATTCTCACGAAATTATAGAATTGTAATTGTGTGATGTAGCACGTTAAATTACCATTATAAATTGCGAATGCTAATGTATCCCAGTAAGAGTTTGCATAATATTTAATTTTAAATTCTCTAAGCATTTAATGATACGCGTTATATATTTATCAATCGAAATTATTCATTATCACGATATTCGAAAACGCATAATATCTATGGTAGCGAATAAGAATTTTTTAGTGGGTTTCATTGCGAATAACGTTATGCGATATATTGCTATTGTACGCAATTAATATTGGTTAATAACGTATATAATTGCATATATTGGTTATTACCGATATTCCCTGATATTTTCGATTAATCGCACAATTCGTATGGAAATTCATGAAAATGACCATTGATTACTTACTTTCATTTATGTCGCATTTGGTTGATGGAAATAATTAGTTTTTAATGCAACATCAATGGTCCAGAGTGTTTGAACGATCGATTCGATTGAATTGGTTGTCGATGGTTATATTGTACGTAGACTGAACATCACTTGTTATAGAAGGTGATTATTTTGTTTATTCACAGTCTCACATAGTGTGGGGGTGGTTATTTATACTGGAATAACTTTATGCCGTATCAGAGCTTGAGATATCACGCGGTGAATTTAATCTGATCGACACTTCAATTAGGTAGCTGACACTAGTTAAAATATCTAATGGTTATCAGAACAACGCAAACATTCTTGCCTTTCGTTATAGTTTCGGAATAGTCTTTTTGTACGAAAAAAAATAAAAAAAATTTGTAATTATTTTTACCACACAATTTTTCAAATTTACCTCGTTACTCAAAACTATATACAGCGTTTGTGTAACAAATGTCACGCACGCTCTGCGTCAGGTTTACATATCCGATCATGTTACCACACCCTTAACAATTGTAAAATTACATGTAATTCCATTAAGCAATTAGTTATCTCGTGTCAGGGGTACTAATTTATGTTACGTCATATATTATTATGATAAATATTACAAACTTTCTAATCAGTGTAATTTCGGTATATAATTTTTTGCTGTTTTGTACAACATTTTTTTTTTCATTACGAACTTGTCTCTTACGTCATTTACTCATTCAAATTTTTGGAACTCGTGATGCATAATATGACGCAAACATAAAACGCCTTCAGGCATTCTCAAAGTAAAACCGATGATCTCGTTCTTTTTTGGGTTTCAAAATATACGTCAAGATCCACAATGATTAAGTTTATGTTATATATCCTTAACACACAAGGCCACGTTTCATTCGTTCCTCGCTCTATACGCACAGACCCTGATTCAAGTATTTTATTGGCTTCGAGTTCATTCATAAAGATTTTGCGTATCTACGAGTTAAGATCGCAGCTTATGTTTATGTTTGCATGTTGAGTTTCAGATTGAATTATTAACTGGTATTAGCTAAGAATAATAAAGTGTGAACTTGGATAGAAATATGTGAGAGTGAAGTTTATTTTACTAAATGCAATATAAACATTTAGGAAGATATACGTTAAAAAATTAATCTGTGATTTGAATTTTTCATTAATTTTTTATTAATAATTTATTAATATTTCTCTTTACACGTGACACCGTGTATACCATTCGTTCCGATAGCTCGTGTCTTATTATTGAAAATAACTGCGATCGTTCGAAGCTAACGCCGTCCTAGGCCATCACGGGCGGTTAAGTCTGACGGTACATTGTAATTACGATAACATTAATAACAGCTGATTCATAAAGTATACAAACGATAAGAGCCTACGGTATCCATTTGCAAATACAAGAACGAGGGGAATTAATTTGCAAATATGAAATAGGCAGAGTATTGTGAGGTATGTGAAACGTGAAAAGTTTTGGTAAAGAAATAATCTTTCTTATCAGTGTTATGCTTTGTCTTGTTTTTTTCTAATCACACTGTGAATACGTTGCCCTCGTGAAATTTAAGGTCACCAGATGCAATCTGTAAAAGGAGTGAAAGGTGATCGTTAAGTCTTTTATGCGACTGTTCTACGATCCTGACTGTTTCCAATACAGCGATTCGTCACGAAGATCTGCCGAGCAATTTTCTCGGCGCCATCCACTCCTCCAGGTTGTCTGATGGATTCAACATTTGGGCAAATAGTCGCCACGTGCTTGGAAACGCGCGGAGTCGTAAATTTCGTGAAAAGTGTTTCTCAACTTTCCTGGTGACTTGGTGGCTTAACCTAAATTTTTTAAGAGACCATTAGCCAGGATTACATTGTCCTGAGAGCGACGGATATTAGCCGGACAATAAAGTGGTAGGTGAAATAACGTTGAGATCATTTAATTAATGACCCAGGTGCCAAAATTAAAATAACGAAGTAATATGCAGATGAACAAGAGAAAAAGGTTGAGTACAAAAAAATGAAATGAATAGAAAAAAAAACATGTTTTTCGAATTAGTCAATATAATTAATGTCTTTTTAAAGAGGTTTTGTTTAAACATCGCTCTGGTATATATAATGTATTTAGATGTCAGGTATATTTCAATGGACATCGCAGTAGGAAAATTATGAAAATTTTGAAAATCGCTCTGGGGAGGCACACCACGCTGACACGTGGCCCGCCGGGATAATATGGAAAAGCTATCGCGCGCTAATAAAATATTTATCACAAAGGTACACCGTGAGAATCTAAAATTTAAATATTTCCGAGCCACGCATTCACCTTTCGTCGTTCCATAAATAAAATATGGCCGTCCGCAAAGCCCTAATACATCAAAGTCAATCGATCTTGTGAAATTCAACCTTGGCACACGTGTACCCGGCAACTGCTCCACTGTGTCAGCAAAACCGATTCAGTCTTTTTTCAAATTCCCTGTCTATCATCTGTATATTTGAAAAAAGTGCATACTCGAATTTCACGTCTTATAAAAAATGCACTGAATTGCCTTAATAAATAATTTCAACCTACCAAACTCATAATTTTGACGTTTAACGTCAAGGACAATAAAATTTAATAAATAATTTGAATATTTTATTGAATTTATAAATCGAGCGTAAAACACGTGAAAAATCTGTTTTACCGTCACTACGTGTCTCGAAGTTCGAATTCCCTGAAGCGCGACGATTCAATCCGCGAAGGGCCAAAGGAGAAAGATAGAAGCGAACTGCAGCGAAGTAGACGTCCAACTTGGCGTGTAGTCAAAGAGTGAAGTTAGCTGCAGGAAAAGCAGGGAGCCATGTAAGTCAAGTTAACTTTTAAGGATCGGACTAGCTCGCACGTTGTAATGGTTGGAAGCTTCAGAACTAGGAGCCCGTCTTCCGTTTCACCGCCAAGTTCAGCAATATCCTTTCAGGGCAGTAACAGCGCATCTTCGAACCACGCTCTCTACTTAACGGATTACCGAGGAATCTGACGTTACTAAAATGTACTTTAGCCGGAACGCTAGAAGCTCCGGTATCCTAGAGGAAAACTCTATTTCCTGGACATCGTTGATTTCACTTCCATAGCCTTGGATAATGATGAGAGCAAATATTTGTAAACCGTACGCAAGTTTTCGCATTAAACTATTATACTCAGGTACCAAAGGACTACAGTGGCTTATTGGCGCTCGTCAAAGTTTCGCGTGATATTCAATTTTCAGTCATAAAAAATCCTCATTTCACGATTAACATAGGAGAAAAGTACGTAGAGAATTGTCGCAACTCGTTGACCGACGAATGATAGAAAATAATAATAAAAATCGGAGCCTGACTTTCAGCTGAGGGGGGTTTATTAAAATACATATATACAACATTCGTATGCTAATTACATAGCGGTTAATTCGACACGTTGAAAAAAAATGATAAGAAGTTATAAATTTTTGATAAATCCAATACGAATAATTTCATGCTTTGAGAAGAGAGAGAGAGAGGCTATAAACTTTTAGAAATTATTGTCAAATCTTTTAAACTGACAATATCCTAAATTTACGACGATTTTCTTTATGGAATAAAAATTCGCGCATTGACGTTGGTACCAGCCAATTACTTCGTGTAGAGCAAGCTCAACCGACACGAGGGAATGACACACTCGATTCGGTAGGTATTCATTGCGTACGCACGATGCTTGAACAGTTGTACAAAGAACACGATCGAATTGCTTTTCTTTAATTCCGACTGTTTCTGACGCACGTACATGCATGACCTGCAGTGCGGGCTTTCAAGGTGACGGGCGTCGCGACGCTTTTAAATAAGAACTTTCTCGGCCAGGGTAACCCTTTAAATTTAGACAGAGAAACAGAACGAGTTCATTAGAACCGGGAATAAGCTTCGTGAACCGGAGTACAGCTACGTAGTTATAAAATTCAAAAGAGAGGAACAGAGGAACAGAAACACGAAGAGGAAAAAAAGTCATGGTAAAGGGCTGCTCTAACCACCCTTTCGAAATTCCTATTGGCATAGGTCAAAGTTGACCTCGCGTTCCCCGAAGTAGACCTGGAACATTTCCAAAGTTTTTCGCGTCACGGTGCTGCCGGATTTACTATGGTTGAATAGAAAAAGAAAAGGGCGGTAGAACTCGCATAAATTTCGTTGCGACGTTTCCAAATGGCTACTGGAGTAGCACACTGGGAATGTTTGTAAATGTGAAAAATAATTCGATTGCTTTTCCTTGCCATTAAAAATTCTTTCTATGGATCGAAAGAGAGAGGAGGTAGACAGCAAGCCTTGGAGGCTTAAAGAGAATGATAAATAATCGTTGAAAAGTGAAGGATGCCGGGATGGAAGAAGAACGTTGATGCATAATTTCTACGTAGTCTATTAAATGCGAAAGTGGATGACGGGCAGGGTAGGTGACGATTTTGAATTAGAAAATAGCACGTCGTAACGAGGTATGCGATTAGCGTCTGCGATGCAAGAAAAGACACGAAGGTGGCAGCGATGGATGCGACAGGCATGTAATCGATTTTTCTTTTTCGCTTGAAAATTTCTATGGGCTTTACTTGGTATACCTTGGAATCCAATCGGAATCCCGTTATAGGAGGCGCTGGGGAATTGCATTACTAATTCCCGTCAGAGAGATAGGAAGCGACCAGCATCCACAGTTTGGTGAAATTCCCAGCATCCGTAAAATGGTACAAACAATAATTCACTCAGTAACTATTGACAATTCAATTGTAATGATTCAGACTGACTTAAGTAATCGTAATCGCATTCGATCCGACACAACACTACTTATCAGTGTTACACGCTGATAAATCTTCCGATTACTATAAATCAAAATCTTTCGGTACTGATTATAATCGATAGTTTTTAATCAATAATTCACATCCGACGATCAAATTAATTGATACGTAAATCATAATTGGCATTCACGTAGCGATCTTCCGGCTGATATATTTTTCCTCGGGATTACGTAATTCGTGACAAGGCAATCAGGGTGGTCAATAATCCTGCTGTCATCTTGTTCGATAGTGCTGATATGTTATTGATATTCGTTTTTTGTTAATATTAGAATTTTTTTATTCATTTTCTCTCTAGTATATGATAGGTGTATTCGTTTTATCTCTGGTCAAAGAAAGAGGATTAGTCTGACTTCTTCAATTGATAAAGTGCTTATAAACGGTCGTTCCGTTGTGACCCTCTGGGAAAGGTTGTCTTATCGATCAATCAACGATTACCGTGGGATGTGAGATGAAAGGAATTATTTTCACCAGTATAAACTCTGAGACCGTCGATCACCCTACGGCGACTGGTTAAGGGTGTAGCATAGTCATTAATGAAAACATTAAGTTAGGTTAAAAAAAAATAATTGTTTGAAATATATATATTTTAAATAATAATATTTAAAAGTTGTTTAACGAAAGTTTAATTTAAATTGTATGTCCTTATAAACGACAAGTCTAAAATATTGCAAATTTTTAGCTTCTAAACTGTTTGAAAATTATATAGCACTAAAATAAAATAACTGATAGGATAGATATACAATTTATGATAAAATTCGATAGCTGTTGAATTAATCGCGATCTTTCGTTTTTACTTCATCAATTATTCTCCTGTAACAATAATACACATATGTATCTCATACGGGGGCCATCAATTCTCGCTGAAAAGAAAGGCTAAACAATTTTTGAAACACGACTACTCGATCACGTGTGTCGAAATAATATTTTGAGGTAAAAAAAGTTGAAACAATATTCCATACATATTAAGTTTCCTTCGCCATCGATATCAATTTTATAAAGTTTGAAGTTCCGCGCTTTATAATTTAATCGATATATGCTTTCATACGTGCTTACTACTGAAGTACGTACGGGGCTGCTTTTATTGTTTCATAGAGCCAAAAATAATGTTGTATTATCATAAACCCAATTCGGCATAACAATTAAAAGCTCAATATCTCTATTGAAAAATTTCTTATCTCCTCCCTCCAATGTTAACCCACAATTTCAACTGTATTACAACTGCCGTTTGTTTAACTTTTTTCAAATATAATCGAAAAAGTTATTTTTATCATCCATTTACAGCTTTGTGCTTAGTACGAGGTTGTACGAGAATTTTTATTACTCTACATGATCCATTGTCGAATGTCATGTGGCATATAGTACCTCTATAGTCATCCGTATTAATATACATATACGTACATTCCAGTATATTTTTTATCTTTTTTCGTGATAACGTACTCGAAAGTTGAAAAGAGAACAAAAAATTGGCCCTACCAGGAACAGGTAGTTCAGCCAACATTGAAATATTGATAAAACGATTTACCATATTGTACGTAAAAGTTAAAAAAAAAACAAGAAAAAGGAAGAGTACAAATATTCACACCCTATACCTATCGATTTTATCGTGTTAGCGAGAATCGATTATAACCTATGCATATTTCTACAGTATATTTCATCGATAGGTATATCAGTATACATATATGTATATTCGATTTTCAATTGAACTTTGATTAAAAGAAAATAAGCATACGTTGTTACATGTATGATTTGAAAGAAACGTATAATATGACGAATGGTAGACACATGAGATAACAATATTGTAATCAGATTTTCATTTGAATTTTTCAGTAAGAGTCTAGAGCAATTTTTGTTTTTAATGTGACGCTTAAGGTTACCCATTTGTATAGAAATCAACGACACGTTCTTCGTGCAATGCAGCTGGGAGTAATGGTCCATTATCATTAGTCAAAAGGAATTATACGGCGTGATCTTATGGCTTACGGAAACTATTAAAATACAATATTTATAATTTTGTCAAAATACAATATTTATATATTTGTTTTTATAATTTGAGCGAATATCTTCTGTTAAATTCAATTGATTTATTTTTTTTTTATTTTACACCAGTGTCTTTTATTTTGTCCTTTTCTGTTCTGTACTGACATAAAGTTCTCAGAGTGTTATTAGTAGCCATAGCTGTAATTTTCCATATCTAACGAATAAGATATGTAAAATTTATTGAAACAGCTACGTGCTCTTATCATACTCAAAGGTGACCCGTGCTTTATCATGATTAATCGAGACCGTATCGATAATGAAATATAATTTACAAGAAATTTGCACGATTTTAAGATATAGCCTCGTATCGCGAAAGAAACGGTATTCGCTACAGCAAATAATATTATGGAAACACTCGACTGGTCGAAAGCGTACGAAATTCTGTTTAGCAAGAAAATTCCAAAGTTGAGACATCGGATTCGGTATAGCTACGTGGGATAATTTTTCACGGCTAATTTATTTTCCAAAAACGAAAACGTGGCGACGCGAGCCACAGACGTCGCGACGCGCTAGGAATACACGAGCGGCGAAAAATGATGGTTCTTATTGAAGGTAAATAAAAGAAAGATAAAGGAAATGCAATTCAGTCGAAAAATTCAAGAACAAATATGGCTACCGAATCGCAAGTATGGATTAAGCGTTATCAGTCAAATTGTCCATAACGAATGTCACACATGTATAAAATTTATTCAAAACATTTAACACTGAGTAAATCAAAATTTCTGAAACACGATCTAAATCGTTATTAAGTAATCATTACGCCATCTTGTAAATTAAACATATCAAAATTCCTTAGTGCTGAATTAATAAAAAATTTTTTTAAAAATGTATTTTAATCAAATTCTTCATTTTCTATTCTCCGTTCGTTGCCCGTGTTATATAAATGCATAATTTCGATACACGTCGCGATTAATAAAATTTTCAATCGCGACGATCAATATGGTAGAACGTACGTAGAATAATACATCTTCATTTGCATGCTCTAACCTCGCTAGCCTCCCGACGCTCGGTCTCAAATTGTTTATCCGGCTTTCAAATAACGCGACACATTACTTTCCTGACGGGCACTTAGGAAACTGCGTATACACTTTATATATTATCGTCATATATCTACAAAATAAAGCAATACTATCCTACAGGAACGACGAGCGCATTTCCGTATTGCTCGGTTAACCACTAGTCCCCTAACAACGTTTAATTGCACAACAAGCAAAGAGTGCAGCAACCAATGCACTAGGTACATGTTTCACGAAGGGTTTATCAGCTCTCGCATTACGCTCCTAATGCATGACTAGATTTAAGATAGATTTCTGACATATGCTACATACCCATATACCAGTGACAAATCGATACAGGCTATAACTTATTTGCATGTGGGAAAACGATTTTTATAAATTATTGGAATAGATTACGTAACCTTTGATAAAATAACATTTTTTTTATTCACATACAAAATAGTATACGGCACGTTCGAAAACGTGATATATTTTCATTAAGCAATCGAAAGCAAGATAATTTTTTTCCCTAATGCGGTTAACGTTCTACGAATAATTTATAGCAAATAGAATAATGAAAGATCGTTCATCGCTATATGAATAAGATTTTCTCCAAATACGAATTTCGAGTATCAGTACGATTCTTACCTAACAGTCGGCTGCGTTTTTCCTCCGTGTTTATAATCCTCGATTACGACTCGTTGCTTCTCCTGGATTACGATGATGCAACCCGATTTAATTCTCGTTATCGGTAATTGCCAGTAAAACCCATTCTCTTTCCTCTCTCTTCAATCCATTAGCCCTAGCAATGATAAACTCGACTTCTCCCACTTCCTTGAGGATATTCACCGGTATACTAATTACGGTATACGACTGCTGCAATCTCCTGTCCAATTTTCACTTCATCGAAATGGAAACAACACTAGAGTGACTCCGCTCGCGAAGTGGAGCTATTCGGCTCGACAGTAGCGGAGAAGCATTCTCCGTGAAAATTGGAAAAAAAAGTTTTACAGAAAACTCGGTACCGATTGTTGACGGATAAAAGAGACAAAAATGCACAGCCAATATAATCAGCCCCTCGTTGTAGCGTCCGTAAAATATTGGCGTTTCATGAGAATCAGCATTGACTAAAAGGACGAAACAAGGAGAATACAAAAAATCCTTCAATCCGGCCACTTCGTACGAGCACTGCGATTAAAGTGGAGGAAAAAAAAAGCTACTCAGAAGTCGAGTGTCCGTATTATGAGTCACCTGGTACTTCACTCCCTGGGTTCACCTTCTTCTCTTTATTAGCACAATTTTTTTCACAATTTTTCCTCCATTTCTCTTTAATTTACCTAAGCATAGCCTGCGGGTCCAGTATGCGTATATAATTTTTATTAACGTCCAGCATCGTTTAGATGTCTTCGCGATTTTTTATCATTATCGTTACTCGCACTAATAATTCATCAAGCACGTGGACACGTGAGACCGATAACCAATAATGACTGATGATCTTGCTTCACGTATTTTAATGTTTCACCGCGTCAAAGCGAAAACCCGTTTTGGATTTGGCGGTTCTGCACAAGAGCGCGGACGTTGCGCTTCGCGTCCCGTCGACGGATATCTACTCTGACGGTCGTCGTACGACTAGACTGGGACGTCGTTCTTGTCGTTGACCCGGACTCTCGTCGCGGCGCTTGCGCCGCGCCGCCAAATTATTGCCCTATCCAGAAAACCGTCCCACCTATGACATAACGCATCGTAATACTTCATGTAACCATTCCTCTTATCAGTCGCATTACGCTCGAGCCACGGCGTGCTTACTCTACTCTACTTCATTTCCTTGCCGGACCACGAACAGACCATACCTACTTCCTCGAGCTTACCGTTCCTACTTTCCATGTAAATAAACACAGCAAAGACCCACAGCTTTATGTCAAAAACACATTTTGAGACTGTAAAAATTATTTTGATAACAGAACCATCAGCCTGAGATAACAGTCATTTCGTATAATTAATTTCAACAAAAATTATAATAATATATTAATAACGTGAATTCCCTTTGAAATAGCTTTTAGAACACAGAATTTATTATACACGTGATTCAGAGTAGAACTTTCAGGTCATAAGGATCGTCCATGTTTTCCGTTCCTCGTATTTTACCTGTGCGATGGTGCTTGCATCACGATTGAAAATGCTTTCGATTTCACGACGCTTCTAGTTAGCTGAACCCAATCTTGCGCAATGTGCGGAGACTCCCGAAGATCCTAATAGACCTTGCGTACGTTGCTTTTTACAATGGTATTTACGTTATCTATCTAATACGTATCTATAGTAAGCAATGTTTATGAGACACTTGAGAAGAGCCCATTGTTTTGGTACAGTGTGGTACAGGCAGCTGTAAGTGTCGGAATACACGTCGCTGTTTCTGGGACGATCGTTACCTGCGCACCGTTAATGTAAACGAGAGACTCGAGTGATTCGCGCGGCACTAGGGAATTTCTGCACGCAGGTATCGGAGTCACTTTTATACCCAGGTAAACTTTGTCTGTCGTAATAATGTTCCTAAAAAATGTTTATTCCGATTAAAATATTGACGAATACACATACAGTGCAGTTGAAACGTAAAAATGAAATTTGGCAATGGCCATATGAAATTTGATGGAGCGATAATAGGCAAATTTCATAGATAAGATAGTTCACTGCCTTTTAGATAATTGTGTATACTGAAATGTGAGATTTCGAGGGAAAAAAGTAATATTTTAATGTCATTGGTAAGAGAAGAGGTTAATTGAGTTAACTGATCACGAGTGCGAGAGAGACAGTCTTATGGGAATTCACGTGGATAAGAGAAAGACATATATATGCGGAGCTATACATAGGAGAAGGATCAAGGACGTTGATTGATAATTCCGTCGACTTTTGTTGATGAAGTCAATCGATTGAAACTCGTAGGAATGTAATGATTCAATATTAGATCGATTCAGTTTTCTACGCCTAGTTTATTTATCCATATGGAGTTTTCCCAAGAGATATAAAGTAAATCTCGCTATTTTTAAAGCTCACGAGTTGTATCTAGAATTCGAGGATATCGTAGCGTTGGCATTTAACAAAAATACTGCGTAGCCCGAAGCAGATGAAATATTGAGAAATATTTTCTTACCTCGTCAGCGGCATTAAATTCATTTACGAATATAAATACCTGGATCTTTGCTACAACGCGATTTACAAGTCTTCTTTCGTCGTTCAGAAAGACTGCCATAATTTTTCCTAGGTTCAATCGTCAGACCGAAATATATTTATCTGCACGAGGATATATCTATACCGTGATACCTGGTTCAGTTGGTTATCTCTTCATTTAACTCGGGTCACTTTGTTATTTCTATGACAATCTTCCCAGCATGAGTTACTGCCGCCTCCTGTAAACGCGACCGCCTTACGGATTGGCGGAGTCGCGTAATGAGCTTCGCCCTCGTATAGTCCAATCCTTACGAGCATGTCGCGTGTCGGAGAAGCTATACGATCCTTGGGGGTCGATGGGGGCAATGTTGATGTTGATGACGGTATAAGGGGATTTAACAAGAAGAGACAGGGTATCGTGAGTGATAAGACAAAATCACGAGATCGCGATAAGGGACGAATCCAAATTTAAAGCCGGATTGCAAAATTAGTCGAAACTTTTTGCAAGTTAATAAATCCATGCCAAACATCAACTATAGGTAAAATTTTATGTACAGGGTATCTAAATTTGAATAAAAAAAATATTCGTACTTCTATTTTTGTTCTTAACCTTCCACTTGGAATTTATAAATTACACACGAGTACCTACTAATGCAATTTGTGACAGCATTATAACGATCAACGTCTTATGAAAATATGTTCCTGAAAACGGGCAGAAATAATAATTCTTTTGCCATGGATATACGTCATGGTTAACACGCGCACCCGCGTATCATTGAAATTTTGAATAATACATACCACAGATACTATAGCAACAGTTGTATAAACCCGTCTTTAAATTATTTAACTCCCAACTAGGAATTCCATAATTTCCACTCGATTACCAGCTACCTTGGAAATTATGCTGAGTCTATAGTGACTCTTGGCAGGCTATGTTAAATTAATTAGTAGTACGCACTAGCATAAACTATACATATCACATCTTGTTATATACTGAGTGACACTGTACTGACACAATATCCCATGAATGAACGCTGTTACGCAAACTGAACAGTACGCGGTCGTAGGTAACCAAGGACTATGTATACTACATACAGCTATGCGTTGCTTAATCCTGTAGGAAATACAGAGCAGTAATATGCAGCTTGTTATGAATTAATCAAGTTAAGCTCTAACCCATGATATGAAAGGCTTCTTAATTAAAAAAAATATATACATATATTAAACGTGAATAAAATTGCCCGGAATAAACATAATAAATTATACAGAGAATTTCGATGAAAATTTAAAATAATCATTCGCCAACAGATTCCTTCCTTTATGTACTAAATATTCTACATTTTTGGAATTTAAATTTAAATTTAAATTTAATACTTGTTTTAGGCCAATAAACGATCATTTTTATCGATAATACGAGCCATTGATATACGTAAGTAAATTAGCTCACCTTTTGATTAATTAAAGTGTCAGTGCATTGGATCAATCACAACAATGATTCCTCATGTAAGCACACTGTTATAGAGGCATTATTCTGAGTTATTGCTATTGTTATCGATGTCATCGTCATTACTGTCATTATCATACATGCATTGCTAAGCCCTTGGACCAATATCTGTGTTTATGCATGATAAGGCGATATTCGATTTCTATCTATCATTGTTATATAGATATAAAATCATCACGCACGTATCCTAATGATTAGTACGTTGTTTCAAGGGGAGAAATAAAAAAATTAAAAATTATCCTGAAAGCGATAGCGGACTCTCGCAATTAATATTTATCCTCCTTATGGCTTTTATGCAAATATCATTGATACACGCGTTCGTCACATTGCGTATTCATATTATCCACATATCCGTTAGTGGAAACGCCATGCATATTAACGAGGTTAATTATATTTTCTACTGCTTGATATTTCCGGTGGAAATACATCAATTTTATTTTATGATGTTTGCGCTACCCAGAATGCAGTCTTAAATAATTTTCGTCTACCTGATTATGATTATAGATATGATAAGACAAGGTGTTATCCCTATAATAAGATAGATATAACGCTCGTGGTATTGTTATAACGACAAATATAGTAAGTGGCAATATGGCGGCTCTTTTATATGGATAACAATGAAGCTATAGACCTCGTCTTACTAATTATCATTGCGGTACAATGCTGTGGGAAGAAAGTCGTTATCGTTATCAATATATCGAAAGTCGAGGAAATTACTGAAAAACGTTATGGAAATACTAAATGTACGTCTTGATTATCGTGCGGTGATTATCGTATCTTAAGAATCTTATAATAATAATCATATGACTATATAGACTTTTGTAAAATTTAATGTTGGTTCAATGATTAAATGCTGTAATTATATGTAAACACTAATGACTTATAGATTCTGGTTGATTTGCCATGCAGACTGTACGTAACGCATTTGTCTCGGTCGATACCACGCAATTATCGAACTCTTTGTCTTATGGAGTCATGTGATCAATTATGACGTTTAAGGCCTGACGAATGTGACAAAACTTTACATCACGCGTTTACAAGCATTTATGTACTTTTTAGCTAAGACTTTGCTTACTCCAGTGGTACCAATGACGGATTCCAACGGGTTAAATGTTTTACACGTTTAACAAGTGGGAAACTGTTAAATTTGCCGTTTCATACGATACGCGTTTTCCAATGGGAAGTATTCAACGTGTTTGAATATTCCGTGCTGACAACCGGGTAAACCGTATTGTATGCAATGTCGTATAACTATGGAATTTGCGAAACAACTCAAATGGTATATCAAAGCTGATTGAATTCAATGGATTCAAAGGATATATGGTTTTCACTGAGGAGGATATCATCGAGCTTGGATATAGAAGAAGAGCATTTTTTTTAGAAAATCAGTTTCCCACATAAAAGTACAAGTATCAGAGAAAAATCTTCGATGAGGTAATAAGTAACTGTTATTGAATGGAATAAAAATTAATTTCCGTAAAATCCAACGAAAGACGTAAAATTTTAAGAAAGTCTTTAATACACGGTAAATAATAATTTTGACAATATTCCAATGAGAATTGACTTTATCTATTTTTTTTTAACCTCTTTTATTAGGAAAGGGATGCCTTTCTGATTTGAGAATGCTTCTATTTCAGGGTCTGAGTGTCCTCAGAATCGTTATAACGGATTGTATACATTATTCTATAAATACTTCACAAATGGGGTAATGTCAGCATTATTAGTTTGCATTTGGAGAACGTAAAATGTTATACTACTTTTACTCGGGAAATGGTTATAAACGACTAAGGAGGATCGTTCGAAGAAAATTTTGTTTTAAGTGGAGAGACATAGAAGGATGTAGGGAAACGCGAAGAAAAAGAAATTAAAAAGAAAAGCACTCGCTCCATTCGTGAAGAATAAATCTACCCTCACCCGTGGCTCTGCTCTCATAATTTCCACAGGCGAGATGGCGCTGGAATAGTCGAGCGCTATATTTTACAGCGAAGAAGAAGAAGACGACCGGATCCTGAGGAATGAATAGAAGAATTTAATTAAACCACACGTATCCTGCTAGGTGGAGCTAGATGTCACGCCAGGTTATATACTACCTACGTACTTACTTAACCAACCACGTTTTACTTCGGTGTGATAGCACAGGGTAATCACGTGGTAGAAGTGAGCAAATCCCCTATTGAATTCATTTTTCATCGATTTGAAATACCTTTTTTTTTCTTTGATCTTCACCCCAAGAAGTCATCCGTAACTTTTTCATTAACGTATCTGACTTTTCATTGGTTACGAACAACTTCGAGAAACCTCGTTTAAAGACTCATTTAATTAAAAAACACTACCCTTCTGTTGGTTCTTTTTTAAAGATATTCTCGGTTAATACGAAAAATACGATAAAAATCCTTTGTTTTACAAAATTCACTTTTATCCGTAATTACTGATTTCACACGAATGGAAAAAGAGGTTTAGTTTCTTTGGTTGATAATACTATGTCTCTGATATCTATATACTGTAACGTGATTTTTCGAATCACGGTCCCAAGGCGGCTCCGGTTACCGATACAGATAACGTTCTCGATTTCTGTTTCCCTTCGGGTCGCCACCCTGCTCAGAAGCTACGCTCTCGGGTTGATTCGTACAGTTATGTCAAGGCTCTCGTAAGATTTCGTTATTGTTTAGTTGAGGTCGAGGTGCTCGAATCTGCCGTGGGGAGATAGTCTCGACGTACCGAGTTGCCCGGCAGAGGAGACGACCCGACGGAGACGTCTCCACGGACCGGCAGGAGCCCGGGTGAAATACCGGCGCCCCGCTGGAGACGGGCAAAGGGCTGTAGAGCGGGTGGAGGTAGTTTTGATACGGTTAAGGGCAGGGGAGGAACCTCCTGCCCGAGTTAAGGATGTGGTGCCCAGCTGTCGCCCGATGCCCTGGGGAAGCGGCCGTGGAGGATCTCCAGAAGATACGTACCGATTCGTTAAGGAACGCTCTCGATTTGGTTTAAAGGGACGACT
>NW_014332865.1:1986354-2031948 GCF_000341935.2 Cephus cinctus
GAATTGGCTGGCGGCCGCCTGGCTTGCGGATGCACGAACGACGGGTGGACGGCCGAAGGTAACGTAGGTTGGTTCTCGAAGATAGTTCGTTCCCGTATGTTTTGCTATCGGTGTCGGGTCATAAGTTAAAGAATTACGTTACAATACATATATATATACTTCTATATTCCTTATAAGAGTAGCTTGTATCTTTGAGAAACTACTCGATTTCACGAATTTTATCCAAGCTTAGGAAGCTTTTTCATTGAAGAAATAAAATGAGTCGCGAACGAACAATGTCTCTTCATCGATCGCAGCTTCGGTCAGAGTTAGGAGTACTTTATTGCAGTGGGAGGTTATCGAGCCGGAGCCTGATTTAAGGACACCCGGTATAATGCTCTCAACCCTCGCATACGGGGTTGTCGCTCAAACGGAAGTTCCATGCATTAATGCAGATGGATATTAATTTGAAGATAGAATCCCCTTTCCGAATAGCGAGATTATGTAGGGTAGATAAAAAACTCTTTTTCAATTAAAAAAAACTAAAACTTCCTTAAAGTTCCTTACTATTTAAAAGTGCTCTAAACTTAACGATCACCCTGTACATAAAGCGTAAAAACTTTTCATAAGCAATACAATCTCTCCTGTCATTCAAACAACTATAATTACGACTAGGTCGAGAACGAGAAAAGTGCCTAGACTCGTTTCCCAAAGTAGCACATTATAATCAGCTCTTTCATCTCTAATTACTCCTTTTAATTAAATTTGCACTCTATATCAATAACGAGAAGACGTTTTAGTACCTATATACATATATATATACACCCATCAGGTACACTACCCTCTCACGATCGACCCGAGATTTTTTTCCGACAACCTATGTTTTTTCATAATATCGAGTAATAATGAAAAGCGAATAGCCTCATCATTGTACATAATCTTAAAATTAATTTCGCCAGGAAATTCGTCCAGCTTCTGCCAACCGTTTCTGATAACTCGTCATTATACCTTAAGCCTTCAGCAAACGATTCGTTGCGCGACGGATGAAAGTTAAGAAATAAAATAAAACGAACCTTTAAGTTCGATGTTATTCCGACGACAGTTTAAATTACATAATATACCTCTGACCGTACCTTCCCTCCCTTACCCCACCTTCTCTTCTCTCCAATATTTTTCTCTCTCCACAGGTCCTTGTCCCTCTTCACCTTCGAAGCTCCTTTTCTCTCGCCCATCATTCATCTCTGTACTCCCTCCTTCGTATTGCCTTTAGACTTCGTACACCCCTTTTCCCTGCCCCCGCTATACCCCGTGTCCACTAATAAAAGAGGGTTGATTAATTAATGAAAGGGTGTAACGCACTGAATTTTTTCATTTAAATATACACACTGTATATAATTATTCTCTGTGCCGCGTGTTGATTTGACCTAAATAAATAGAGACGAGATTCGGTCCGATGGTAAATTTTGTATAAATCAAATGAATTGATTAACGTCGACGGATCTATTAATTCCGATTGATCCCATATACGAAATCCCTAGCGTTATCAATCTGTAATTACGGGAACGTATTGGCCTCCTATGTTCAGCGACCAGTGAATGCACTGATGCAGTAAAATATACAGGGTACCAAGTTCCAGCCAATGGAACGCTAAGTGGATGGTTTATCTTGGTGGTTTATCTTGTTAAGCGTGACAGTACATCACCATGGTGCATGTTATCCTACATACCATAACTTTTCATTATGATCTATCACAGTATTTCTTACAAGTATATCGAATATGATAGCTAAAAAACAATGCGTAACGTACAGTAGGACTTTTGAATAATGCCAACCATACGTACAGCCATGACTGACGAAACCTGATTTTCATTTAAGGACATTAAGATTAAGTTCGTTAAAGCTTTTGTGCGAAACGTTGGGCACTTCTTCCTGAGCTGTCCTTCGTCAAATAACGTTAGCGAAGATTTTGGCTTTATTTCTACTAACCATGTTTCCAATTCCCAAGTAATTACGGTAAAACTCAACAAGATGCAAATGGGGATGCTCAGGACTCCAGCAGAACCACGGTCCGAGCAACAACTCGATCTGCTGCAGTTTATTCCAATTTATTCCCGACAAGACAATCGAATTACGGTAATAATTAGCGAAGTAGAACCTCGACCAAATACCCACGATGTCAGCCTGTTGCAATTTCCGAGCTTAACCGCAAAATTATGCAATCTATTTCTCACCGTTTACCCTCGTAATTTCAAACGTCGCCTTTCGTGACTTGCTTCGACGCTTGTTGCGCGTGCGCCCAGCTCCGAAGAAACTTTCCCGACGTCTGATTAAATACATAAACATATGACACATTGTCGGTATCGTTACACTGGCAAACGTCAACCGTCACTTGAGAACAGATTTCAAGGTAGTTAGCAAAGTAGTTCAATTAAATTTACGAGGTATGCATATATACGTTATCCAGAAATCGAAAAAATCAATAACCGATAGAAAATTGATTTCTGTTTTAAATCCAAAAATGATACCAATTTTTCGCGACAGAGTTGTAAAATTAAATAATTGAAAATGAAAATATGCTATTTCCAAAAAAAAAATTTATATTCATTATTTATACTGTCATTCCAGAGCTTTCGTTGACAGATGATACAATTCACCTGTATATATTTTATTCTATTCATGCTATAATTCTATAGCGCATCCAAGGGACGATATCAGTTGCAGAAGCATAATGCCGAGAGTCTTTTACCTTTCCTATTAATCATAACGCTCGAAAAGTTTACCTCGTCGATGAATAATGTATCGAAACCTTGTGCGTCGGTAGAACTAGTTTCACGCTCAACGTGCTTTGGGAACAGATCGCTGGTTGGTCGCGTTAGAAAATTTACTGTGAACAAAAACAAGAGTCAACCCCCTGCTAAAGTCGAAGGGTAGCACAGAGCGTGTCACGTTATAGGGATGGTAATGGTTTATCCTGGTAGCAATCAAATTAGGGATCGAACGTTATTGCGTTCATTGCACACTATCGTGTACAGGTCGTATCGATTGATTCGTTTTTTCTTCAGAAATAAGAAAGTCAATTGTCTCGCGCGAGAAGCGAGATAATTAAAACGTGGTGCATTAAGGTCATCGCTTACAGTGGTTGATAAAGTGAGTAAGGGTGGCTGCATGAAACAGACAGGTACAAGGAGAACTTTTTTAATGGTTATATATAGATATACATATATGTATATGACCAGATACCAACGATATCACAGAGGCTTTGGAATCTCCGCTATCTTTATATCGACATCATGCTATCTTATTGGGCTTAACTTTTACTCGCATTTCTGGTACAACTTGTGTATACGTAGTTTCATGAGAATTATATATATATATACATACACTCGTATAATCTAATGACATCATAGAAACTATTATCTCAGTTGCCATCTTGATATCAATTTCGTCCCATCTTATTGACCTAACATTCATTCTGATTGTGACGCCATCTATGTACGGTTTCGTGAAAATCGAAAATTCAAAGAGAACTCGACATAATCTCTGGGATGTGAATTAGTCACGGCACGTATTTTCCTAAGAGTCTCGAGCAGAGCCAGTGAGCTTTGTGAATTTATATTACATAGTCTCTCCGCAAGTATTCTCTATGCTGCTGCTTAGCTACAGTACAAGATTAGCGCGGTACTGGAGTAGCGTTGCTCTTGCTAACAGTAGAATACGATAGTTACGTACCTATAGAGCGTGTCTGCGTTATATAATTTGGTTAATCCTATACAGGACACCGGCAGCGGGTATTAGGTTTTGTATTAGTACAACAAAAACAATATCAATTTTTTATTAATATTGATTCTTCGTAAGTTTTGTATTACTAGATTTCTATAGTACCTACGCGATAACTATCCGAGTCATATAATTCATACAGTGCCGATTGTTCCCGTAAGACGAAAGTTCATTATTGCTCAAGTTTCTAGTAGAGAAACAAAGGGTGGCTGTCGCTGGTAATTTTGAAAATTAGTATGAACTATTAACATAGCACTGAACTTTCCTAAGTTATGAACGTACGTTAAGTGTACTATCTGATTTGGAAATTAATATTTTCCTAACAGCGTGCGCAAAATCGAATTTTGCGCACGGGTTTGCGTGCGCAAAGTGCCTCATTCCCGCACTGTCAAACGCGTGTGCAAAATCGAATTTTACGCAGCTTGTTAGGAAAAATAGTATACGATACACGTGCGCATAGGCGTCTCCCGCACTCGTCTCTTTTGTCACCCTCGCTACGCTCGGGCGACAAACCCGACTCTTGCGTACGTTAAGTGTACTATCTGATTTGGAAATTAATATTTTCCTAACAGCGTGCGCAAAATCGAATTTTGCGCACGGGTTTGCGTGCGCAAAGTGCCTCATTCCCGCACTGTCAAACGCGTGTGCAAAATCGAATTTTACGCAGCTTGTTAGGAAAAATAGTATACGATACACGTGCGCATAGGCGTCTCCCGCACTCGTCTCTTTTGTCACCCTCGCTACGCTCGGGCGACAAACGCGACTCTTGCGGGAATCACCTACTTTGCGCACTTGTATCGTAATATACTATTTTCGCATTGTTATCTATTGATGATACGTATTTTTGAGTTGAATAATTCCGGGGTTATTACCTTCCGAGGGATTTATTGATACTGAGAATTTTCTAGCTACGCGATACTGAGGTGGGAGATATTTTGATAAATCTGTTGGAGGCAGATTGACGTGTTTTTTGAATAATTTGGATATACGACTTTTTGTGAAATTTAAAAAAATTATATCTACTTGCTATTTATAAGTGATAAAGAATATACCGTAATTTCATTTAATTTAGCTTTGATCATTTTATATGCAACTGGATAACGATGAAGCTTTGAACTTTTAACAAAAGGCTTAGTAAGGCATCAAAGAGCTTCTGGCCGCAAAGTTTATATCTGGATTATAAAAAGTTTTCATTGATATCCGCCGAGTGGCGCTTTCAGCATCCGAAAGGTGGAACCCCCTTCAATCTCTGCTGCCAAATTAACTCTCCTCAGAAAGTTCATATCGCATTTTTCACTTAACCCCGAAAATCAAGGGGATGCACGAGGCTATGAAAATATTAAAAAATCCCCTGGTCCATTAAAGAAAAAGCACTATTTATTCCTCGCACCTTTACGATTAAACAATACTAAAGAATCTATATTACATTTAGCGTAATAGTTCCTTGTTCTCTATTTGAAAGCGTGGTAAATATTTTATATAGAATAGAAAATTTTCATTACATAGTACAGGTGTGCAAATAATATGGATAAAATATGTATTTTTAAGTCCCGCAATTACACTGGCACGGTACGGGTAATTCATTTTTCCACTTTTTTCTCTTATTCACGTGCAACCATCGCACTGGTGAAAATCCGAAGAAAGGATTGGGGCTCCTCGGTCAGATATTTTTACGACGGCATTCCTGCTGCTGCTAGTAGAATTCCAGCAGCTGGTATAAAAGAAGGATGGAATATATCCAGGAAATGCAAATACATTAAGTAAACAGGAACAAGGAGACGGAAAAGGGGGAATAAACGTAGTAATTAAATTTTGCATCAATCTCCGTTTATCCATCGTTTAAAGATACGGCGAATTTTTTGGCACGTTACGACCTTACGTTCGAGTATCTGAAGAATATTAATGGGAGAGATAAAAATAAAAGAAAAAAATCTTATAATTTTCAAGGGAAATACTATCTGTCTGTCTGTCCTGTCTGTAGGAGATTTTCTTGTCGGGCAACGTCCAGTATATTTTGCGACTTTATTCGCGCTTAGTTAGAAAAGCTTTTAATTAAATTTCCACCGAAAAAGTTCGACGAGAAAGTAAGCATGAACTCACTTCTTCTCATTGGCAAAGCTCGACTTATCTGTCGTTTCGACTTTTTCTCGAATCACAACTTTCATTACGAATATTTTATTGACTTATTAATATTATAATTAATAAACGTATTATTAAATAATCTCTCTGCCTTAGATAATCCCTGAGGTATACATGTATAAAGTGCTAATCAATACTATGATCATCCTATGGACGGGCTTAATTAGCCTATATTTACGTCTGATCCTTATTCACGGGACTAATTGGCCAATTTGAGCTTCGTCAATAGAACAAGTATTAGGCATTGTATGCTACTGGAACACAAATACAGGAATTCTCAAAAGATAACTATGATGCCCATTTAATTTGAATTTCCTCATGGCAAATAATTCAGGTATGCAAATGCACTCGGATGCAATACAATAATAATAAGCCAACTTTTAATCAATATAAATAATTATTATTATTTTTACTATTTATAAGTTTACTTAATCTTAGCTGTTATGCAACGCTAATCGTATGTATGATTACGATAAACTTTACCAGTAGGAACTGAGACTCGGTATTCTTCTATAATGAACATATGGATCACGTACCAAGAAATAAGAGGGTGGTGAATAATGGAAATAAAATATATTAAAAAGAATATAAAAAAAAAAAATTCGAACCACACTGCATATCGTATTGTAATCCGTACTGGTACAAGATTTATTCGCGGCACGATAGTATTTGCAAAGTTTCTCCACAAGATACACCATGGGTCGATGAGTACGAAAAAAGAATTGGTCTCAAAGATTTAGAGTTAGTCTTTCGACATCTTTCAGATACTTCTTGGTCGTATATAATTTTCACATCGAGGGAAATGGTAACTTTTAAACTAAAAACTTTTTATGCCCAGAAACCCCCAGCTTATAAAACGTACGCGTTCAGCCTACGGAATGAAGACTATGACGGACTTTATGATGATAGAAAATAGCGTCGTCTTATCGCTCGTAAATTCGTGCAAATTTTAGCCCGTGGCTCTGTGTAGATTGATGAGGATTCAACTCTTGGGAAATATGTGTGCAATTTAAACTAATGTCGTTTCATTTAATTAATTCGTTTTTATATTGGTCTATCATTCGCAATGAGTCATGATTCTTTTATTTTAAACTTTTTATTGGTTAGTAAACTATATTTAAGGGAAAATTCATTTACTTTACTTTCTAAAATCTACCTGCAGGCATTTCTGGAATAATGGACAATGCACGTAGGCTTTGTGCCTCTAGCAAATCAATTGCCAGCTTTCGTCGTTCATTGAAAACTACCTTGACACGCAGCATTCAAACTCGACCATTAGTACTTCGCGTACACGTCTAGTGATACATGCAAACTGTATTGCTCGTTCTTTCTGTGCACAATGTAGAATATATATGTATATTTTATTTTTTTCAAATATATTTGCTATCTTGAAAAAACTGGACCATCCAGTTGCTATATTGGATCTAACATTCACGCGATTAATAACTAAAATTAGCTTATAGAATTTTAATAAATGTCTCCTTGCGCTGAAAATTCAAAAATTCTCTTTTTAGAATACTGAACCCTATACAGAAATGATATCTAACTCAATTGGAAGGAAGAATCATAAAAGATAGGAAGTCAGAGGAATTTTGTATTTTTGTAAAAACATAGAATGATCTGCTATAACTGTTATTCCTTTGAGCTCTTTCTAGTTACTCTGGAAAAAGGGATTGTATTCTTTTTCCTAAGAGGACGGCGTATATATATATATATATATATATCATTTAGATAAAAAGGAATATTGGGTAAAAATAGTCACAGCGATTGATGTTTTTTTCATGAATATAAGAACGACAATAATAAAATTTTCCTTTTTTTCCTTTACGTGAGTAACTTCAAAGTTTGAGTTTGCATTAAATTGAATGCCGATCGAGTCCACTTTGAATCAGAATGATATTAAGTGCATGGTCGGATAGTTCTGTTACCATTTTCATAAACTTTCTAGAAAACTACATTACTTTCATGAAAAGGACGCAGTATAACGGAACAGCCCCAAAAAAATACACGTATAAAAAACTATGCCAAGTACAGGAGTGCTATGAATTCCTCTAACAAAAAGTATTAAAGTCATATCATTAATGACTTGATTCGTCGCCTCGGCTGTATCGCCGGTTGCCTGGTACTTGGCGCCAGACTCGGTCGAGTCTCTTGACAGAGAACATGACTTGATACTTAGACTGTATAAGACTGAGATCTACCGCGTTAAAATAAAAAAAAAATCTAAAATTGTAATATTCTAAGTAGCTTAACTTATTACGCCCTGTCGTATCACAGCCACGAGGATTTAAAGTGCAGCCGATCGATCTTTAGCAGCTTACATAGATATAGCATTGCCATCCTAGCGGCTTGTGACGCAAATGGAATTTTATAGAGATGTCATCACGTACAAAAGTTATAACATAAAAAAGACATACGGATCCATCACACGTAGCCACTTTGCAATGCACAAATTCAATTTCTTGCTTTATGACGGACATTCGATAACTCGGCCTTATCAAGTTTCACTAGGTCCGTGGTATTTCGCAGAAACCGGCTCTGCCCGCAAAGTTCATGTTATTTGAGACAGGAAGAAAATGGACGGTATCCAGGGAATATCCTTTCGTGGCTCTAATTTAATTTCAAACGAAGACGAAGCCACTTAAGCTATGGTTTAGGGAGTTTTAAAGCAGTAAAACCGAACCCCGAGGTTTACTAAAAACGACGCCGTCGCCGTATTGCCCGCAATAATTTACCGAAGTTTCGTAAAATATCGGGGTGGTTTAGACTCGAGGACATTGTCGCACGTACGCCATTTATGTGGGCTCCCTCGGGGACTCTTTACGGATGCCGTTATTAAACCTTCAGGGTACGCGAGTATCGAGAGCACATTTCAGCTTTGGATATTAGCAAGATATCGTTTCACGATTATTTTCATGGGGCATTTCGGAAATTGACTCTTTGCGTTTTATAGCTTCGTTGTATACGTAACTTACGGGAGAAAAGCTTTCGGGGTCTTTAAATATTTGACAAACTGCCTCGCCCGTGTATTTCACTTTGAATTCGTTACTTTGATCGTTTCATTCTGCACGCCATAGTCTGGCTTTCTAATGAAACCTTAATTTTCTTACGCCGCACGATGTCTCGCGATTTAATGCCGAAAATCTGCATAGTATTGGATCTTTATGCTTCTGTGACTACATCGTACATAAATGGCGGCCATTGATCGTTTTAATTAAATTTATCGAATCTGTCGTCTCGTGCGACGTCACGCGGGTTTTGTAGTAAAACAATAGAAAATTCGTTATGGAATAACATGGAGTAACTAAGACACTGCGGTTTGTGGTGAACAGGCGGGAAATTTAAAAAACTTCAATTCTTGCAAAGGTTTGGTCGATTATACAAATTTAATTGGAAGGTTATTTAGCTTGAATATTTATATATACTTATTAATGAGTATTATGTGGGAATGATTTTATGGGCCATTTTAAAGACTGTCATTAAAACTACTGACCTACCTCAACTGAACTCACTAATACTGTAAATTGGAAACTGTCTTGAAGTCAAGCGAGTTTCGGAATTCTAAGAGACTGCTTAGATCCCGTTTGATCTTCTAGTTTATTACGTGGCAATACCTTAGGGTGGTATCTCAATGAACCAGGAAGCTGTATACCCTTAGGGTAACACGGTGAGATCGATCATTTATAAGAACGTGCTTCAGGATGCTTTCGACTAAAACTTAACTGTTGACTATTACTATGGCATTGCATTGTTAACGATTTAGATAACTAATTAATAATATACTTAGTGATAAGTGCAGAACTTTCTCTAGATCCGGTACGAATGATTCGAAGGCATCGAGAGTGAAATGTGAGGGAAGTTTGAAGATAAATTTTAAGTTTCAAGAGATCGATATTGCTAGAGCTATGTACTTTGTCTTCGAAGTTTAAGAGCAGACGTTCATTCATCTCGATAAATCGGAAATGCAAGGTCATCTATTTTCAGAAGTTATTTGTCCTGAGTAACACCGTCTTGGATGCTGGATAAAGCAGTTATTTTCTATCCAGCTTCGAGAGCGACTATTCGAACAATTTGAAATTTGGCCACTATTATGAAATTTTGCCAAATTCATAACACCTAGTATTACTCTCATACGACTTTTGCTAATACTCATGAACTTTTTCCACTACGCGTCGATGAAACTTTCTCGGGATAACATCGAAATCTAAAGCCGTAGGAACCCACGATTGAACGTATCCAACTCTGTTGTCTTTGGTTGATCGTTCGGCTCACGTTCAACTTAACGAAAATTTCTTTTTCTCTTCGCGAATCATTTACGCCGGAATACTTCGACTGAACTTTCTGGCGAGGAGAAAAACAAATTGAAGTAGTTTTATCGAGTCTCGCAATAGTCCCTGCGAAAGAATTTATATTGAACAGAGATTCTTTTGCGAAGACGATTTTCTAATCGAACTCGATGCTTCCCATTTTTTTTTTGTTTTTTTTTTCTCTGTATCATTTTGCTCTACGAAATACTTTTATATGAGACAAAGATCGGTTTTTCCAACTTTCAGTTATTTAAAGAGGATGTCTGGTGGGAAAAAATGTGTCTACGGTCTACCTTGGTAGCGTCATCTCTACTAGGGTGTTGTGTAGTAGATGTAGATCAGGTATACGGTGAATTCAATATTATAGATTTTTTTTATTTTTCTAAATACAAATATGTATATACAGGATATGAATTTTTTTGGGTAATATAATGGAAAGAAAAAATTACCAATTACCAGAAAAATTACCGCGTTACTTGGTTGCTGAATCTAGGGAATAAAAGTTCCTAGGCGTAGGCGCGCTCATGTTGAAACCACCCCCACGATATTTTTGGATATTCATATTTAAAGTAGGTAATACAGTCTGGTTAGAATTTTTTAACTTCATCTCTTTGGACTTTTGTTCTTTCCTTTTCAAATTATAATACTTCACTTTCATGTTACAGAGTTCTTTGTTCATTCTCTCTAAATTGAACTTGTACTCTTCCGAACGTGTTTCGCACATGTTCAACTCGGATACAAGACACTGTTACAGAAAAAGATTGAAAATTAATGTGAAATTATTTTTTTTCAAAATCTTTTACACCTACCTTCATCTCTTTTCCTCGCTCTCTGAGCGCCTTCTGCGTGTTATCCAAAATGCACAAAACCTCCGGTCCAGGTAGCTTCGACAAAATTTCACGTAAATTCATATACAGCTTTTCACTCTCTTTGATCTTCTTCTCCTTGTCAATCATTTCGGAGCTCATTCTCAAAATTCGCTTCTGCAGAATTTGGATCTTGACAAGCAACTCGTAGGTGTCAGGGTCCGATCCCTTTGAATGAAAATGAGGAAAAATAATTCAAAAAAATTATTTTGAACATCATCATAATATGCTAGCTTTACACTTTGAGGTACCTCCAGTTTCCGCCATCTGTGAATATTCAATGGATTCTGCATTTCCTCCTCAAGCGCCATTACCTTCAGCCTCTCTTTGGTCAGATCTCTTTCAAGATGAAATATCTCTTGACGCAAGTCACTGATATTGCTGATACTTTTTGACAACAGAGTCTTCTCGGTGCGCAACTTCTTGACTTCCAATTTGAGTAATCTTATGTCATCCAATCTTTGAGCATATTGAGCCTCGCCCCTTTGAACGGTCCCATCCAAAATTTTGATTCTACTGTACTGAAGACTCAATTCGTCGTTCCTTCTCACTAATTGGGTACCAAGAATATCGCGTTCGTTCATTATTGTATCCACATCCTTTTTCAATCTACTGATATCCATCTCAGCCAAATGTATAGTGTGTCTGAAAGTTTTCTCTTCCTTTTTGAGCTCTTCAATCGCATGACGTAGATCACTGCTCTCCTTATGCGAATGTTCCAAATCGACCTTTAACGATTCCTTCTCTTTTTCAGCCTTTCCCAGAACTGCATGGATCCACAGACGACAGTGAGTTCATCGAGATAAGTACAATGCAATTTTTTCCTTATACTGTTAAAAAAAAACAACTTACGAAATTCTTCTTTAATCAAACTAGCTTCCTTAGTAGCCACGTCCTCTTTCAACTGTTCTATCTGATGATTAGTGATTTTGAAATTGCTCTTTAGCTCCTGAATTTCATCCTGTGCTTCTATCAGGCTCTTGCTACATGAATTTCTATCAGCACGGACAGCTTCAAATAGATTTTGTTGTTGCCTGTACTTTGTTTCCGCTTCAACCAAACGTTTCTTCAAATCGAATATTTCAACCTGCTTCAGTCTCAGTTCATCCATACCGTCCTCTACCTATTCGCATGTGAAATAATCAAGATCCTCATTATTATTATTATATCAATAAATAAATATAAATTGGACTCTAAGGATCAATTCGTATCGGTTCGCTATTCTTTATTGGGAATCTCATGTAATTTATAATGATCCTATTGACCCCCTTTGATATTTATTAATTTCACCCGATTACTCGAATAGGTTAGGTTTACCTGCTGTGCCAATTCCTGAGCTTCTAAACTAAATTTGTCTCGTTCCTTTTCAACTGCTTCCATGTTTCTCTTGACGACATTAGACGCTTGCGTAAGTTCATCCGTCTCCGATTCCAGCTTCCGTTTATTCTGTTCGTATACCGCCAATTCTATCTGGAATTTTTTGACTGTCTCCTTCAGATTTGCCATGTTCTTAGTTATTATGTCCTTTTCGCGCATCAAGGATTCTATGGTTTTCTTATCAGTCTCCGTTTGTTTGTTTAACATCGTTATCTCGCTTTCAGCATGCTTCAAACTGGCAACCGATTTGCTAAGCTCTTGCTCGATCTTAAACTGCATCGATTCTTGCTTGACCAATTTTTTCGTTAGCCAATCCTTTTCATTTTTATATTTCCCCATCTCGGACTTCAATCTGAAATTTGATACTTTCGAATGAAATTTTTGTCATTCGTTTCTACGAATTGAAATTCTAATACTCGTAACCTGTTGTTCAGTTGAGTCAACATTCTCAATTCTTTATTCTTTTCTTCCAATGCTTTGGATATCGATTCCATTTGCACGTTCATATTATTAATCTCGTTTTGTAAAGTCATTCGTCGTAACTTCAGATCATCGATTTCATTCTGCATCTTCTCGTTCGTACTCTTTTGATCTTTCAATTGATTTTCTAACTTTTGAATTTGATTATTCGCCATCTTCTGGGCGCCAGTTACAGTCTGGTCGAATAATCGATTATCGACGTTGATTGTCAACGTGCAATTATATTTACATATACGTATATAGTATTCGTATTACCTGCAGGTCGGTAGTCTTTATCTTCAATTCTTCCTGAAGCTGCTGAACTTCATTTTCAGCCCTTTCGCGGGCTCTGTGCTCTTTTGAAAGTTCATTCAATTGCGTATTCATTGACTCTTGTATATCAGCCATTCGTTGATCGGTAGCGCTATTCTTTCTCTCCAATTCTTCCGTATATACGGCAATGTTGTTCATACGTTGTCTCAAAGTTTCCATTTCCCCCATAAGACGTTCCCTCTCTCTGAGCAAACCTTCTTTCTGCTTGTTAACGGCGTTACTGAAATTTTTTCAAAAAATCACAATCATATTTTCCTCGAAAAAATAATATTCGCTCATCGCTCAAATATATTTCCGTTCTTACTCCTCGTCCATTCCCAGCTGTCTGTTTTTCTCGTCGATCTCGTGATTCAATTTTGATATTGATAGTCGCAAATTTTCAATCATTTCCTGCGCATTTTGTTCCCGCGCATGAGCTGCGTCAGCCAATTTCATAACGTTCACAATTTCCTGCTTGAGTTTACTTATAATTTCTTCGTCCGCTTCCACGATCTTTTCCAGCTCATAGATCTTCTGATTATTCTCAACTACGACATCCTGGGAGAACAGAAAAGTTTGAAAGAACAGAGATACTTGTACGCTTTTCCTTGTACTTTATATGCGACTTTAAAACTTTCCTGAGAACTTGGATAAACTTTAGCGATTTAGATCAAAAGTCATTGGTCCAGTCGTAAAGTCGTAAGATATAAATTACGATTACCTCTAAAATCTCACATTTTTCAGATAAATCTTCCTCTTGTCTATGAATCTTGTACAAAGTTTCGAAAAGTCTTGTATACTCGGGTTCGTAAGCGGCCAACGCTTCGTTGCTCTTCATCTCGTTCATCACCTGTGCAAAAAATTCATATAATTTGGTACAGTGAAAAATATTATACAGTAACAAACAATAGTATAGTAATTGTGCAATATATAGTACAAATAGCACTGAGGAAAATATTTATGTATTTTTTAACTTTTTTCTTCTTCATATACATTTTGGAATATTTCATGATCCTTACCCTGGCATAATCTTGTTCCAAAGTGCAAAATACGGTTCCCACCGAACTTCCGCTGGATGACGAGCTACTGGTTTCGCTTCCATCATCCTTGAAATTTTGAAATTGAATTAGACCACGAGCGTTGTCCCTTATGAAATTACAGGACCTGGTCGACCGGGCGACCAGTTTTGCAAATTTTCCTCAAATACGTTTCACTTTCACAGCTTTTGCATTTGAACTTGGGCGGAAGTCTTAAGCCTTCGTTCCTAGTCCGATTAGGTTACAGGGAACGATTAATAATTCAAAAGTAATAACGTCATTAATATTCTGCCTTTTCCTGTGAATCGCCTTTACGCGCGTGCGCTTCCTCCGAGTTCTCGTACTCCTCCATTATCAAACGACGTAGCGAATAATCGTATAAAAAGTTCAATAAACTTTATAGAAAATTGTGCGTCGACCGATAAGATGACAAATTGGATGAAGAAATTTAATAGAGATGAAAACGAAAAAAAAAAGAATGTCAGTGTTGATCGATTGGGAGAAGTTAGAAAAAAAAAGAGAGAAGCAATTTAAAAGGACTTTATCTAATTATCCTGGTTCGACTGAAAGAGCTTTTACTCTAGGATATACTCGGTAGGTAAGTCCCATCGTAGTTCGGTGCAATTTAACGTACACAAAAAACATATACATTATTATACCTTACATCCGGTGTAAAACTTAAATAAATCAAAAACTATATAAAAATTTATTTTATCCTTACATACCCTTCCCAATTCAGCGTTCATTTCCATTTCCATCATGATTCCTGTCGCACGTAAATTGAGAAAATACACCAAATATTCTTACACCAATTGTAACTCTATTTTTTTTTTTATTAGCAGATGTCTAAAAAGTATACATAAAATTTTCAAAAATATTTTGTATGCCGTTCACACGTGAAATACACATGATGCTTCATGGTTAAGAAAAATAATGTACCCGTATAACATACGTTTGAATGTTAGTTTTTTTTTTGTAAAATAAAAAAATACTTTTTAAACCACTCTTATGAAATCAAGAGACACAATGGAACTGGCTTACGAGTACGTGAACGTTCACTCTAGTAAACGAGACGCTTTGTTTCACGAACAACTTCTTCGCGATTGAAGTGCTTTTCATATGACATATATCAAAGAACAGGTGTACCGATGTACAAGTATGCCGAACACGTTGTGGACATGTAAAATGATTTGATTTTGTTGACTGGTAACCATGACGACAGAAGCCCTTTGCGTTCTATAGAGCTGAAATGAAATCGATATCTCATTGGATGCCTGTGGAGAATAAAAGATAAAGAAAATAATTCACGAACAACAAGAAATCTTAAACATCTTAAATAACAAATTTTATTTACATTCATATTTCAATTAAGTTGATAACCAAAACCAGGGCATATAATCGAATATTGGTCAAACACATTCACAATACAATATTAAGAATATTTTCCTCGTTCGCGCGTATCTACTAAGTGCTTTTTTTTATTTATTTATTATACTTTTTATTATTCAACGACCGTGCTCACGTAGACGCTCTTCGATTTCCCGCGATGGTTCGAGTGGCGGGTAAATTTTTTTTTTATTTAGCGTAAACAAGGCAAACAACGATAAGCGCGCTTTACATACATCCCTCTATACCCTGTGCAGCAATTTTTTATATCTACGCATCTCGAAACATTAAAGTATCGGCACGAGACAAAAGTTTGGCCGTCATTTTGAAGAATTCTGTCTTTTGGATTTTTTCTATTTTTTTTTTTTGTGCAAGAGAATCCATTTTTTTTATCGATAGCCATTTTTCTTGTTTTATACGTGTACTCTACGCAAGCACGGCCGCGTCGAAGCTTAGACGTAACAATATACCTACAATTGGGCAAATAATATAAAAATAATTCTAAGGTACAATTTGTTTCATTGAAATCGAAATCTCCGTAGCTACTCTTGTTTTTTTTTTCTTGGGCTCACGCGCCGATGGCGACTTACGTAGTACATACGTTCGTATAAAGGATTGGATAAAGCGACGAGTAAATTTCCATGGGCGCGATTTAGACCCAATACATATGATACCATTGTTTTCTTGTTGTTCTTGTTCCTTTCAATTTTCACCTTTTTTCCCTCACTTTTTACAATACTCTTTTTTTTTCTTATTTTAAATCGAATCGATGCATCGAATAGAAATTTTTAATATTCCTTCCTTTTGCCTAACAAGACGTCAGTCATTGTAAAAAATAAGTCTCCACCAATTTTATCACTTTATTTTTTTTTACTCCTTCGCGCGTAGTTTCCATAACGCCGTTAGAAAGTATCTCGAGGCGATGCTGGATAGACGCGGTCCAGCGTTGACGGTTTCGGTCACCAGATACAAATAAAAAAAAAAATTCTCACGACTCCCATTATTATTTTTGCGCCTTTCTCTATCGGATTCGACTGTCTTCCGGGGATTCCCCTATTTTCAACGATATCGATACATTTTTCGCAACATTTAAAACACCCGTAACTTCCACAGTGTCAACGTTTTAAAGCACAATATTTTTTTTTTATTTACCGTCCCTGCTGTGTATTTGTGTGTGTTTTTTAGCTAAATATTTTATATTCATTTTTTGAATCAAGAAAATATTATCGAATGTACACGTTTAAGACTTAACTCCGATCAACGGTATTATCGCGGAGCTTATTTTAAATACGCACGTTCAATTGTTAATTTATAACGTGACGATTATTTTTATCGACAAAAGCCTCACGAGAACTATTGCTTAATTTTTTATACAGTATCTAAGGGAGAAGGGAGCGCTCTTCGTCATTGGCGTCCAACCAATATCAATTGACGTTTGACACATATGCAAGTGGAATAAAAATATTTATCTGCGCTCTCTAAGAACACGTTTCGGGCTCTATTCGCATTGGCGAACTGATGATTGCGCTCGCCCGCGATAACGATAATTTTCAGCAACGCGCGTTCACGTATTTCCTTGATCTTGTTCTTACGATCCGCCAGTCTTTGCAAATTGATTTATCGCAACGGAGAGGAAGCTCGAACATTTACTACGAGAGTTTCGACACTGGACACTTTTGAGATTTGATCTCGGAGTGTTTACAAAGTTTTCTATTTCTTTTCAAAAGTCACGAATTTTTGGCTCTTTCGAAGGTTTAGGCCTCTTCAGCCTTCTCGTGTGTCGATCGGGTCGATCACTGCGGGTGATTTCGTTGTCCTGGGAATTTTCTTCACTAGATGACGTGCACCCATGTGTGAACGGTGCTTAAACGCATATTTCCTTCACAATAAATTCATCGAGACACGCTATTCACATATTTGACAATTAATTAATCGTATGGAAAAGAAGAACGGCCTATCGCTTAAAAGTTGTCCTATCGACGAATCACAAGTGTCACAACGAGAAAACACGAAATTTAATAACGAGTCTTCGGGATTCGTCTTAAGCTTTACGTATATATTTATAAGGAAATCGCACTTAATATTTCTCGATGCGTAAGAGAAGTTCGAGAATTTGAATATGCAGACTGGTCATAAAGTCACATCTCTTTTGAAAGTGAAATATCTTTGGAACGGACAAGTTTCTTTGTGACCACCCTGTAGAGTCGCACTGAGTTCGCATCGTATATCGAAACGCTTTTTTAAACACTAGAAAAATGGATTAAACTAGAGAAGATCGAGAGGTCGATAAAATCTTTTCGTTTAAGGTTACCGAAGAAAGACGATAAAGGGTAGAGGCTTGCTTGTCGGATTTGCAATTTATTAAAAGAATTAGTATCGGTCATGAAAAGCCCGTTAGTAGGTTAAACACTGTGATGTCTACGATCGGTACAGTCTTCTTTAAAATCCAAATGCACACGTATATTTCTTTTATTCGGGTGTTCATTGAGTATCCGATTTAAAAAAAATCGATTTCAGCCACGAAAATCGGAATCGTACGAACTGTCCCAAGAAGGAAAAAACTTTATTGTCACGACAGTTGGCACGAGAGCCATTATAACAGTTGTGAATTTCACGAAAAATCGGTTCGCAGGTCACCCAACGTCGGCAGTTTATTTATGCGATGCTTGGAAAATTTACAGCCATTACAATTTCTTTAATTAACGATGAAACCTGCCGTGCCATTTTCTGCTTTATACATAATCGCCAACTTCGTGTCCCCGTACCGCGCCAATTAATTCGTATGCCGATACCTCATACTAAAAAACCAACTTTGAGTACAAAGAAACGCCCGTTGCTTCCGACTTCCTCTCGTCGCGAGTCAGTTTTGGAAAATTAGCGAACGCGCAAAAAAATCGCGAATTAATTCATCGACATAAAAATGATTGCGCTGCTTTAACACGTTTCTCACATATGACTCCACATATACTCGAGAACTACACGTTATTTCAATTATAGATCGTTGAAAAAAAAAGCCTCGTAATTTCTATATCGCTGGAGTAAACGGCTCCATTAGCATTCGCTGTTACTCCCTCGTTGTAGTATGAAAAAGAAAGAACGTAGAGAAGAGAGAAAAAAGGGTAAAATCTCGCGCTAAGTCTAATCAGTCCAATCGAGTCTTAACGAGAGAGTCAATCAAAGAACTCTTCGTTCTCGATCGATCCACGAATTAAAAGAAAAAAATCATTCGCTTTCTCATCGTCGATTTATCATGGCGCTCTATCGTTCGTCGTTGAAGGACTAAACGCATTATTTTCTTTGCAAGCAATGCACTCGCGCACGCCTGCTCGTTCTCTTTGTAAAGGAATGCGTATACGGGGTGTATAGTTATATGTACAGCTTTGATATCATGTACGAAGGTCGATTTCGACATGATGCGATACGCGAGGCAAAAGGTATGTATACGTCTATATGCTATATATTCTATGGCTTAGGCGAGCCTTGAGGCTTCGCGGTCTTTCAAAGGTAAAAGGGTGAATGGTTAAAACGAATAAAGAAATCACGAGGACGGTCGCCTCTACATCGAACAAGACGCTCACAACGTTGTCTTTGAGCGTGTTAAGTGTGAACTTGATTGTTCACGAGAGAGTGGTTTTGTCCAGTCTCAGGATAGTCCATTCTATTAGATAAGATATTCAACTAGCAGACGTGACACGGGAGACCGTGAAAGGCGTCACCTGATAGAGAAAGCATCGGTTGCATACGCGGACAGGTTTCGTGTGGCCGTAACGCGGCAGTGGTACGTTGTTGCTGCTACAACGGCCGCAAAACACTTTACCGCAATTCCGGCAGTGGTGCCTGCGACGTACTACGGTGAAGCCAGCTTGGCAAGCCATGCATCTTGGTGCATCGTTATCAGGTATCCAGGCTGGTGCCCTTTCTACGCACTCTTCACCACGTTCTGTTACCGGTGATGCTGCAATTGAGACGAATATTTAGAGTCGTTGATTATCGAAGTTTTTACACTAGATAGTGGTTGTTTGACATACTTCTCTCGTTGGTCGGTGTTGTTTCATCTAGAGTTGTTTCATCCTCCTCGTCCTCCTGAGTATCACGTCGTTCAAGCTCATTCGTTCTGTCTGGTGTTCCCGATGGGGAATCATTTGGTTGACTTGGAGGTACTTCAGTTTCCTCACTCTTTTCTTCAGTTTCATCGGTTGTTTGGCTGCTGTTCATGAGGAAAACGCACTTCAGAATGTTTCTCAGATCTGATGCAAAGTTTGTTTGTAACTGATCAGCCACACCGGCTATGCAAACGAAAAGTCGATGGACGAGATCCTCTGAAGATCTACAGTAATACAAAGAAAGACGCATTATTAGAGATCACTCTACGGGCAAAGAAGTAAATGTATTGCGAAAATGAGGCGTACCGAAATTTAGCCCTTATCTGATTTCTGTTAGCAATTTCTGCTGCCTGCATGGCTAAAGCTATCTCTTCGTCGTCCTGACAATCGCTCTGAAATTCGCTAGTCTCTGAACTGGAGTCGCAGCAACTGGAGCAGCTGGAACTGGATTCTAGATCGGCTCTCTGAGCTAATGACATTTCCAAACTCGACGAATGCGCTTTGGAAACTACAGCTGGATTAACTAGTCTTGCCGCTCTCTGGGAACTTCCGTCCCTGTATTTTTGCCCGCGATATGAACAGTTTTGTGTAGAGCTCGGAGAGATTAGCTCTGTCACCACCAGACCACTCTTATCAGTCCTAGGTCCCAGACCATCATTTAATAATTCATCGGGACTTCTGGGACTAGACTTCCTTCTTCCGTGTTCGGATCTACCAATCATTCTCTCATACTTCTCTCTCTTGTCGGAATCTCTTCTCTTTATCCTAGCAATTTGTTCGGATCTCGACCTTCTGTGATCCAGAAGCTTCTTATTGTGTGATGAATTGTTTCTGTGCACCCGATGACTCAAATCAAAACGTTGACCGACATTTTGCGTAACCCGAGTGTCAAAGTGCTGAAGTCGTGGACTCGTGTGAGGACTGTGACTTCCGAAATTAGGCATTTGCCTTGTATTCTGACTGGGATGCAAACTGGCTCCAAAATTCGACAGCCTGGGATTCAGGCATCGGTCAGTGGAATTGGATCTTGAGCTCTCGGTGCTCGTAGGCACTTGGAGGTTCTGCACACTATAGGGAATGCTATTGTGTATCTTATCGTGATCCTTACGACTTGACTTTTTCTCATATTTACGCTGATGCCGTTTCCTTTGTTTCTCATCTTTTGCTCGTTTCACAGCCATCTTCTCCTGGGCATACTTTTCAATCTTGTTACCAATCTTGTCGATACTTCGCGAGGTCGAGGGACAATTCTCGCATTTGAGATCATTCCAGAATTCCTTTCTTGATGTGGACGCGTCGATATTTAGATTAAGATTCTCCCAATTCTCGGAATAATTGATCTGGAAGCTAGGCTGATTAGAATCACACACTGATATCTGACCATTGCCATATGCCAGACCAACGAACTCTTCATTGGTTCCATCGAAATTCGACGATATCCTTGGAATGTTCTTTGCGGACTCTGTACTCGCGGAATTCAGTCCAGGAACCTCTATGGAACTATCCAAAGACGCTATTGTCTTTGAACTCCGAAGACTGCAGACACACGAACTTTCCGATATATTCGAATTCTTTCTCTTAGGCGAATTCAAATTCGAGCACGAGTAACTCGTATTTTCCTGTTCCTCTTCCTCGTCGCAAGTTCTTTCGTCACCTTGCTCGATGTCATTGGCAAAAGTTTTCTTCTCCTCGGGACTCTTATCACAGAGACTAGTATTTTCAGATGATATCACTGTACAAATTCCTGAATCTGTTTGCTCAGAAATCTCATTTTGACATTCGCCATCGAGTAGTAAATTTGACAGTGTCTTGTTCGCCTCGGAAATTAATTTTTTCGAGTCCATATCTGGCAGAGAATTTTGAATGTGAATAGTCTCGCCAGATACGTTATTCTCGTGGGAGACTTGATTTAGCAGATATTGAGTCTGAGGAATTTCAATGATGTCGGTTGAGCCAAGTATTTGGGTGATGTCTGAATTCGTATAATCCTCATCATTCTCCATGCTGTTATTTCTGCTTTTTTCGGCGTTGCTAGAAACTCTACTCTCGGCACTATCCTGTCTTTCTATGCACTGTACTAAAGATTGGGACGAGCCAGGATTAACTGTAGAACTGCTTTGACTAACTTCCTGTTCCTGGGAGTTACAGTGCCTCTGACAATTCGATTCTGGCGGATCTACCAATGAAGTTCGTCCATTCCTACGTTCTAATTCCTCGAGATAGCGTTCTCGTTCAATTCGAATCCTCGCATCCTCATCGAGAACAGCATCCCTACGTTCGTCATCCTGTACCTCCTTAAAGTGTGCGGATCGCTTTAAGTCTTCTGGCCTCGTATCTTTACCGATTCTCTCCTTTCGACGTTTCTCACGTTCCTTCAAGGACTTCCTGTCGCTCGAATGTTCCACCTTCCTATTTTCTTGATCCAATATTTGAACCGCGTCGTTGGCTACCTCATCCATATTGCTCCCCGTGTTTCTTGTGACGGTATAAAAATCCACGATGAAATCCTTGCAGTTTGGATAATCAGTGTAAAAGTTATGAACAAATTCTTCCAAATCCGGTACATCCTGATAGGTAGACTTCGTAGTTTGCGTTATAGGTGCTGAGGGTTCCTCGTTAGAGCACAGAAGCTTCTCCAGCATGTAGAGCTCACGATTATTCAGCGTCCAGAGTAGTTCTCTTATCTTAAGAAGGAGGGTCTGAAAGACAGAAAATAAATTTGCAATGAGATATAAAATTCCCAACATAACCAAGATCTTCTAGTCTCTTCCTCCAGACTTACCCTGAATGGTCTGAACATTTCACTGAGAGTGTCGGCCGAATTGAGACACAGAGGTCCTCCAGGAGAAGCCAGCAGACCCGATACAATAGCCAAACGAGGAATGGTGAACATCAAAGCGGGTTCATAATTATCGACGTCAGCCTGACTGAGCAGCCCTCTTTCCAATGCTCTCTGTAGAGTCTCCGAGAAAAGTACGCATACGAGTTCCTGTTGTTCGTACTCCTTGGTAGACTTGACAGGTACCATGGCGCCAACGTAGCACAATTCAAAATCAGCAAACAGCCGATCAAATATCTTCAAAGATTCAATAAGCTTCTCCAGCGATGGTTCGAGAGGGTTTTGAGTCTGAAATACGTGCTTTTATAATTTATTACACAGTCATATCAATTAAACTTACCATAGAAATACCTCGAGGTATCCATAAAAAGTAATTACCTTCAAATTCATTTGGCCCTTCAGAGCATGTTCCCTCAGGAGATTCCTTACAATTTCCAAAGATTTTGTCAGTGCCTTCGCCAAGGGTCTCATGGCTGAACTCTCAGCTTCTCTGTTCATAATGGAAGAACCAGCAGCCAAGCATTCAGCGCCGAACCAAAGTTGCCCTGCGAGGTTTTCCTGCATTACGTCATCCGGGAACTTGACGCGAAAATCCCGATTGGCCCTGCTCTCGGGGATGAGGTCATCCATGATCTGATTGCAGATTGTCAGGACCTTGTCCTGACAATGTCTCAAATGATTCACAAGGGTCGTGCATCGTTCGGGCTCCTGACGACCATCAAACGAGTCCAACTCGCAGGCTACTGCATTCAAGGACTCATCGGCGTAGAAAAACTGAGCCAGTAAGCTGGTATCGTCCCTCTGAAAAAGAATTCATTGCAAATGAGATAAAGCCAAATCCAACCAGTGATTATAGTACTGGATTTACTTTCAAAATGGAAATACGAGTATACGATCCCTGTCGCGTCGAACGAAGAGCAGACAATTTTTTTTTTTCGAATTTGCTCAATTTCCTATTAAAAACAAATGCATTCTTATCGTATCGTGGAAACAAGCAGAATAGACTGATATGAAGTTGGCTGCAAGTGATACAAAGATATAGACGATGCTTTATGACTTTGGGTACGATCGTTAACCACGACTTATTTTTCTCGCCCACGTGTGTACAGTGTGTCACAAAATGATATCCGCGCGAATATAATGCAGCTGTTATCAGTGAATAATAAAATTCAGCACAATTAACGAGGCAACGATGGAACAATTAGACGTTACGTAATCGATGTGTTCGATCCGTCATAAATAAAGGTTCCAGATACAATGTCTCCTTTATTCTCCACGTAGAAATTCCGTCTGTCGTCGAGTGGCTGGTATTAATATTTTAGATACACTCCTACGTTAATTCAAATCGCTCGATGCATTGTCGTGCGCTCTGTACAGAGATAATATTTTCCCATTACGATTACCTTTGGGAAACTTAGATAAACGCGTGAGCATGTGGACATATGCAATATCGCAATATTCCATTCTCGCAACCCATTGTGGTATACCACGTTATATACCATTGTCATATACCACGTGGGTTTAACAGTAAGAGACCCGAGGTGTCTAGGAAGCATAAAACGCATATAGCATACTGCGCCGTTTAATACAAATTTATTTGACTTATCTTTATAACCCAACGTTCACTGGAAGAGTGAAGGCATTAATGTTGCGCAATGAAAATTTCTTTCAGAATATCCACCATTACTCCACGCGATAATGTCAAGCCGTTAAATGTCTGCGTAAATTCTCGAAAAATCGTCTCTCCCACGAATAGGTCATATATACAAGAGTGGCGTCCGATGCAGCTAATAGCGAGAATCCCAGCTCATACAGAAACGTCATCCGGGATGTGGAGAATGATACGAAACAAAAAGTATACCGCAACAGGTCAATGTGCGTTTCTATGAAGCTGCCGGTAGTCATTTAAATACGAATTAAATTGCATCGAAACAATGCACCATTGGCGTAAGCGAAAGGCTTTGAACGCTGTAGACCAAAGTGTCACGAGAGAGGAACCATGGTCCGGCATGATTCTCCTGCGCGTTATCAATAATCCAAATTGTATATTAAAACCATCGAACAGTCGGTGGGAGCATTACGTAATGGCCGATTCGATTAACTGCATATCGATATTAACTCTCGTACCGAACGTGGATTTCCGTTGAGTTTGAAAAGTCGAGAAACTCGATAGGCTCCTGGTATCGAGCCTCAAGGCACCGCGTTAAGTTAATATCGCAAAGCGGTAACTCGATATCGTCCTTCAATGCAATTCCAAGATATTGCAGTCCCATGGAAATGCCCCGTAGTACATTTAATACGATCAGCGAAGGCTGCGTTCACGTTGTTTATCGGGAGCGAGTCTTCAAAAGTGTCTCGCCCGGGCAAAATTGTACGAGGAAATTTGCCGGTTCGAGCTTCCGGTTTGATTTAGCAATTTTTCGTCACGCCGATATCTACGTGCTTCACTCCGATGCAGTAGAATGAGGATGCACCGTGTCCTCTTGGCACGGGAGTCAAAGTTTTTGTCTAGTGCCACTCTCGATAGTCAAGTACAGTAGATCGTTGATCGGTAAATACAATGTAACGAGCGAGTGACGTAGCTGGGACACTTGGATAATAATAACGAAGGATGGTGAGAAATAAAAATAGAACAGTCATTCATCCCCGAGCATCACGTTTGTCCAGGCATATGGATTCTTAACGTTAATATTTTATCTTATGAGAAAATCCCTCAATATTACGGTAAGGCGATCCGCGAAGGGACGCGTTTATATTCAGGAATTCGTAATAGCGATCTCTGCCACAGGACCTACGCAAGCAACGTGAACCGTGAAGAGTCGATGGAGCGCAGCTAAAACGTAAACTGATGCAGGTGGATGCGCGACGAAAGATAAAATGATAATTTACGAGAAGCCGAAGGAGATCAGGCACGGTGCTTCCTTTGAAGATCATTTTCCGAGAAAGTAAGAGTCAGCTGATCGAGCACGTCGAAGCTCCTTAGAAAAAAGAAATAATATTCTCTCTCGTCTTCTCTCTCCCTTTGATATCTAAAACAGAGAAAGTCAGGAAGCCCGATTCTTTTCGTATATCCGTCGTGTCCCTTCCCGGTGCAGACAGCGAAACACGCGCGTTCGTTCCTGGCGCGTGGGCAAGTGACGTCAGCAATGTTTAGAAAGTGTATCACAGATTCACGGCTGCCTGATCGCAAACCGACGCGATACGCGACGATATTTTTATTCTTGGGGTTTTCGGTACGTCGAAGGTTCGTGCAACGGAGCTTGGTAGTGACTGCAAGCGGGTCGCTCGTTTCGTTATCGCCAATTAGTCACGGGATGTCTTGTCTCCCGGCAGCTAGTTAGCTTTTGGTAATGAATTCGCAAAGTAATGGAATTACCGCTTACGGCGTGTCGTAACGACTGAACAGTGACGAAGCGACGAATAAAGAAGCGACATGCGTCGTACGAAATGCGGATACTTGAATATATATGTATAATATGTATAATATGTATATATGAGTATGCATACTTTTCAGGGAATAACAAAACAAAAACACGCTGCATCCTATCCCATTTGCCGCGGTTCCATTTCGCAACTGTAGCCGGCGGCTTGGCTGCCTGTGATGTCTGTATTTCTAAATTCAAGACGATCTCCCTACGCGACAAGACCCGCGTGGGACCGATGGGTTTTGAACGTCGCATGAAAAAGAAAAAGATTTGAAAAATCAACTTTTTTTGGTATTTTTGGACGAACCTTGCGAAACTAATAAATCGCGGAAAATTACGGAAAAGAAGCATTTTCACGGCGAGGCTGTTGACGAGAATGGATAGAATGCTGGTTGCTGGGATGAGATTGAAAATGAACGATAAAGAAATATGTTTTTATCAAATACCTGCTAAAAGTCAGTAAAATCGTTAAAAGACGAATAAAAATTTTCACTTGGACGCAAGATACAACAAACAAATGTCGACGAGAAACTGACGTAAAATTCGTCACTGTTGTTTTGTAGCCAATTGGCGAGCGTGCGATAACCGTGTTCAGAAAGTGTCGACGCGAACACGATTCGCAAGGACACATGTTTCTATGGCCGTATAGTAAAACAAGATCGGTGATCACGTGACCTAATACATTAATATGGAAAGCACATGTAGTGTTGGAAGTGAAACGCATCGACCTATCAAAAGTCGAATTCCATCTGTATATATATGCATACACATGTAGCGTGGTAAATACATGTGGTCATAGCTGTAAACGCGCGAGCGTAAACAAGACATTAAGAAAAAAATAAAATGCAAAAAACAAAGTAGAATCTGCTTTCAAAAAGTGGCACGAGTAACGATACAAGCGAGTGAGTCGTCTGGCGATGACATCATAACGATAGACACCCTGTATATTGTGTGATGAATTAATTTTACTACGAAACCAAGTCACACGGAAGTAGCCAGACGTATATATTTAAGTATGATATTATCGTAGCTCGATTCACTGTGGGAGTGCACGGTTGGTTCAATGTCAATCAGAAAACCTACGTTTAATGTCCGCGCATTTTTGTGCTGTAATATGGCTTTACGTCTCACTCGCTTGATTCCAATCTCAGTATCGTTTCTTCGTAGCTTTGCGACTGATAGAACAGACCGTACGAATTGTCCTTCGTCACGTGCCAGATACGACCTCTGAAACAGCCGGCGTTCGTGATATCTCAGGAAACGTGGGGAAATCGCCCATAGCGACGAAGAATCGGATCTCCCAAGAGACAATTGAAAAGCGGCCGTATGGATACCGACAGTCGATATAATGGCAGTCTGAATGCTGCAGCGAAGGACACGTGAAAATAAACGTCAACCGCGATGGCAAAGAGGACTCTGTATTTTTTATTTAAGTACTTACGCGAAATCCGCGTCGTGATACGAGAACAATTGTCGTATTCAACAAGATGAAATTTATCTTTAGATAAAAGACTCTTGACGCGTCTCGTGCGACGGCACGACTTTGCTCAATTCCGCATTCTCACTATCGCCAAGAATTTGGCACGTTCACGAGTAGGGATAATGGTGCTTATTTGATAACTGACAAAGGAGACTGCGATAATCTTCGAAAATGTCGATCGACCCAAGTGCTATTTATAACGTCTATTTGAATTAGAGAATCCGCTAATTTCTCACTGCCCTGCAATTATTGGGTTTCCCTTTATTTATATTTTAAATTGCGTTAATTTCTCTTCTCTCGTAATCACCTAGCAATTAGTAAATATTCCACAGAGTAATAGTTCGCTTTTGGTGGCGTCGTCTAATTTTCATGAATTCGTATCCAGCTGACGCTGTATCCAAGCTAGCGCAACGTTCGTAAACAGACGCATAAATTTGCGACAGGGACGACAATGGATGGCGAAGGACCCCTCTCCTAATGGCAAATGATATTTGAAATTTTCAACGGAGTCCTGACTGCGTCTCGCATGACTGGTATCATAATGATCTGTGTCTAGGATGACTCATGGGCTCGTAGAGTCGTTGAATATATTTCTTTCTCTTCCATTCCTCCCACTCGCTCGCGTTTCGGAGCCTTCGCCATCATCCCTGCATACGTACGGCTTTTTTCATCCCTCCCTTTGTCGTCGGACCCTAACCTAACGACCGTACCGATGGCCATAGAAAGTTCACGCTGTACACCCTCTATATAAATATAGTCTCTGAACCGTAACTGTCAGAGAGAGTACATGCCAAATGGTTTTATACAATTTTTCTTCAAACCAGTTGTTCTATACTTTGTCCTAACCGAAAAAGTAATTTACCTTATGAGATAAAGTATGATCCACGTATCAGAAAGTACACTACAAATGATCGTTACATTTGTACTACCCGGTATACCGCGCTATATCGTGAAATTCGAGTAACGTTAGAGTGCCTCACGAAATAGCTATTTACGGTGTAATATCGCAGGAGCGGCTGTCTGACTGTATCGAATACGGTATTCATTAGTAATGCGTATCGATCGAATCGATTGACTTAGAGGAGAGTTCTCATAGAAGTTCGTGAAACTGTAAGTTGGCTCGTAGAGAGTTTCTATCGGCGCTTTATGAGAATAGTTTTGATGTATTTTTAATAACGGGCTATATCGAGCTTACATAAAGCCAACGTAAGCTCTGTAGGATTAGTCTGTCACGTTAAGTAAAATTTTTCAAGGAAACAAATATTCCGATACCAAGTATTTATTACTACATATGCAAAGTAACGTCGAGGCTTTACGAAATAGGTTAAAGACCAAGAGGTCTCGTCTAGCAAGAAAGATTTCATTTTGTGTAGACTGCTGGAACATAAATGTCTTGCTGTCACTAATTGGCGGAGTTGTTAAGGTTGTTAGTACTCAGCGACAATGTGTACCTAGAGAGTGATTGTATCCATAATCATTAATGATACGTAGTTGAGTAACGATGACAACTTCAGTAATGAATTTCATATCTCGCGCGCTTATTGCATATGAAAGAATACGGATTTTTATCGTTTTATCGTAATACGTTACGTATCGATTTACTTAGTAAAATCTTGTTGCTAACGCCACTTCTATAAGATGATAAATCCCAATGACGATGTTCGCCGTGACCTCAGTCATTTCGGAGCCTATAATACAAAACATGGATAGAATGGCACTATGGCTCTCCAGTGACTTGGCGTGGCCTCGGTTTTTGCACGACACGCTACATCCCAATAATCTCATACCTTCCCAACTCTTTATCATATAATGAGTAGTACTTTGTACTCTAGAGAGTACAAGGTAGACACTACTGATTATACGTGCGCGCGTCATTTTGTATGATACAGGGTTTGTGTATCTAGAAGTGACAGCTATTTTTGGTACACTCGTTATACGGGCCAATGCACGAAGTACATGTGGATGAAGGCAGATCAGGGAACAATTAATTGTCACTCGTGTATCAGCTGATAAGACTAGACAGAAGGTTGCAGTGCGTGCAAATGTCCCTCTCTTCGATGTACGTAACGAGCAAGTCCTCTTGGCTAAACAAAGCAAGTACGAAGTCATTCGTGGGGAATGAATTACGATGGTAAACAAAAGTGACCACGAGCGTCTGTTCACAATTGTTTAAATCTTGCTGGTGACTTTTTTTGTTGCTCATACCCTTTTTTATCAGTTGATTTAAAGTTTATGGAGCCATTAACATGGAGCGGAGTCGTGATTGCGAGAGTCGATACACCTATTTTCAGGTGCTCACCTTAGGCCTGTAGAACCATTTTCTGATGGACTCCATCGCAGGGAACTCCTGGCCTCTTATGGCTTGTGGGTCACTGCGCTTGCCACGATCCTCCCTCTCGATTCATAGCGATGCCTTTTCGTCCCTTAATGACGATCCGCACTAACAACTCGCACACAACACACGACACACCACAGCTTTCCAGCGCAAATGCACGCTAATGCAACAGCATCGAATATTCACCGAGCAGACATGCTTGAAAAACTATCCGACAGGAGTCGCGCGTCATGCAGTGACGAGCGGACAGACTGTTCGTCAGAGCGCATGCGCGAGCGCATGCTCCATTGCTATTAATGACAGTCCATTTAGCCTTGGACTTTATAGGTAGCGCATCTGCCGGTGGAACTGGTAACTGCTTTAGTTCACTAATAATGCACTAGATGTCATCTCTGTTTAATTATATTTTTTCAGTTGCAAACATATACTGATTATCCGACACTTGTTTCATGCGATAAAATGTAACTGGGAAAAGATCAACGGGTTGATTATTAACTATAAATATCTTAACTTTACTATTTTAATATAATTAAATTTACGCGACGATGTAATGTCGATGACAGTATTTTTATAAGGCTTGGTTCAGTGAATTTCATGGTAATAAATTTTCTGGATATATTAATCGTATGACGCACAATCTTCACGCATTTCTACTTAGGATTCAAATAAACGATGTTTAAAAAAAAGAAAAGCACAAAGCATCAATTTCTCTAATGAAACCAATACTCCTACTCTTTCGAAATTGTATGATTATTGTTTTGCCTCAGAGTTGAATGTTAATTGAATTCCACCACTCAGCGCAATTGACCGAAACTTTTTGCATGCCTCTTTTTCCCATTTACTTTACCTTGGCGAATAGTCAATTTGCCACATCTACCAGGGGTATGTTCCGAAATTCACTGCCAGTACAAGTATGGCAGTGTCCCTGTTTACCTACACACAATAGAGCGAGACACAAGCATGCTCAAAGTACTGGCAGTAAATTTAGGAAGTACTCCTAAGGTCGGTACCTAATAAGCACGGCTAATGACATACATATAGCAATATTATTTCTAAAATTAACCATCATAATCTGATATCAGTAAAAATAACTTATATAAGTCGTGCAACTGCGATTAATATATCCTTATAGAATTTTGCACGGTACCTAATAATATAACAATAATTTTAAATTAAAAAATTATCAATCCTTACGGAAGCTCAATTTCTTGAAACTGACTATAGGATGCGTAAAATTAATCAAAGACGTAACGGATCTAATAAAGTTAATATTATTTAATTTTCTCAAGCACTCTAAGATATGAGCAGTGTAATTTTTCTTGTTACAAGTAAATAAACCTCATCGTTCACCCAAGTAGAAAGAAGTGTAACTTGATGATTTGTTCCAAATATCATCAATCAATGATCTGACAATTTATTGACAAGCACGTGTAAAACATGGCGACCATCGTAATACAAAATAATATTTCTTCTCCGAGAACAGTCAACTTGAATAATTATTATTAAATACATTACTTGTAAGCTATTTTCAGATAATAATAAATCTCGTACATAAAATTTTCATTAGAGTTCAAAAACTTCAATTATAATATTCATGACAGGTTTGCATTTTTTCTTATATTTTTCAAAGACGCTATATTCCATAATATCATTTTTTCCTATTAGCACTGTAAATACTGTAATTGGCACACTGTAACTGTACATGCCAAAAATACGATATTCAAAATTGTACAAACTTGAAAGATATTTTCATTTAATGACATTACAGTGGGACGTAACGAAGATTAATTTCTATAATCAGATACGTCAGTTGAAAATTATGTTACATAACGTATTAATTACATCAATATCAGACGCAGTGTTCGGCTGACATTGACACTAGTCAAAGGAATGTCATCAGACAGACGTTAATCGAGACTGGTAATTTCGATCGAGACGAGTCTCGATTCTCGATCTTCAGTACCATCATTGAGTCCAAGAGAGATAAGTTATTTTGAGGAGTGACAGGAATGAAGAGGGAGCTAAAGAGAGAGTCTAAGTCGACCAGAAGCAAATTATCACGTCGCTATAGTCTATGTACAATAGCACCTAATATTAATTAGAATTTGATTACAGGTCTTATTGTCCCAAGTCCATTGAGGCCAGCTAGTAAGCTACGTATTACGCATGAAACACAACAATAACGTGAACCACATACTTAAGAGGCTTGGTACACCATCCCTTATGTGAGGGTAGGTACGCGTATCGTAGGGGCTGCTATGCGTGGGGGTTCTCTTATAAAGGAGCCACCACAACCTCCTTGAGCATTGCATCCGCAGAATCGAAACCTGCAAGAGACAGGCCGCCCTCCTTTCTCTGATCCCGCGGAAGTCACGTATGCTAAATACCTAACGGGTTGTACAGTTTCATTTTGTCGGGTCAGTCAAATCCGGATACAGTGAAAATCATTTTTGAATTTTTTTTTTATTGCCGCTTTCAAAAATATCGCGAAAAGGCATTTGCATCTCGGTCTTACACCTTTTGACACTTCAGTCTTAAGATAAGGTAAGTGCGTTAATTTTATTCAAATTTGTATCTTCATCCTTTAAAAAAAAAGAGTGCTTCGTTGTGCTTTGAATTTTTCGTAATTTCTTAATCGGTGAAAAATTTGTACGATTTTTTTTTTTCATCGGATATATTTTCAATGAAACTATCACTTTCTGTATTAATGAGATTATTTTCGAAATTGCGTAATCGTCGATGACTCGATTGAGATAGTTAATAATAAAAATTTATCAATTATCCATTCTGTATACCATACCATTCTCTATCTGATAAGCACGTTTCTGAAGATTATTTAATTAAAGAGTATGGTTATACAATCAATTCCAAAATTATATCTTAACCGTAATACCGTGATAATAATAATACAAATTTTCTACAATATTCTCGCGCATTGTTTCAGCATAGAACAAGTAATAACTGAATAAGATATAAAATAATATTTTAAAAATAATATTCAAACTAGGTGCGACTTAAATAAAAGTATAAACACTTGGTTTGAAGTAAAATAATATGGTGCATAGTAAACGTCACAGAGAATATGTACTTTATATTACACAAGGTAATGGGAAACTCTATACTAGATAGTTTCTTACCAGACGTCCATGATCGAGTGTTCCCAGAATGAAGGTATAAAAAGTGCGACATAACCAGGTTTCAAGTGAAGTAAAGGAATGTACATACATAGGCATCTAAATTCAGATATAAATATATCTATTGTAAAACTGACTTACGCGAAGTGCAAGAGACTACCAAAGATACGTACATACAAAAGAATACGTAGAAGATACAGTGCATTCTGGCATCAAATCTTCTAACGAAGATATTGCAGCATCGGACAGTTATTACGAACTGTTTTACCGACAATCGGTTAAACCACTTTCTATAGCACTCAGCGGGTAACAATATTACTATAGGAAAGCGAACCAAATCGATAAGTTCTCTTAGTAAAGTTCCTATGGGAAAGATGGCAGGAATGACGCGCCTTTTCACGTCGTTAGCATAACAGAAGATTTAATCAAGCAAATGGTGTGTAGCATTAGAGTCAGTGAGTATCCTCATAACTTTTTACGAGTATCGTGTTAATTTTGAAAAGAGCTGTAGCACTTGCCGAAAATTCGCTAATATTTTTTTAAAAGTCATTCACTGCATTTGAGGTAAATCTTGAAAGTTAAAGGAGGCTTTGGAATTGGGAATTGAAATTGAACATACATTATCAACCGTCGGTGACGTATAAAATTGCGACATGAGTAAAGTAAATAATTATTATGAATTAGCTAATTTTATAAATATTAAATTATTTACTGTCTCGTCAAATATTAATTAAAATACACTTCACGCAATGCCGCTCACATACTGCTAATAGCTAATTATACGTAATACAATAATATACGAAATGAATTACCCACAGTCGTATCAGTATAATAAAAGGACATATCAGGTTTACTGATTAAAAGTAAGAGCTCGTAAACTCCGTGAAACACCCGGTACCTTATTTAAACTGTATTCCAGCTTACATATCAGCTCCTGCCAATATGGCGATTAATTAAAGAATCCAAAAAGAAAAGCAGGATCGTTTTACGTCTCGTGTAAAACGTAAAGTAGATCTCCCTTAACGAAACGTAACGCCATATCCCCTGGTATTTCCAAGCCGCGTGCATATTGCCAATATAGTGTGTACCGTCGGCACCAGATGCAATACGGTATCCGCAATATCGCCATTATTGGCGACGATCGTAACTCGAGACTTTCCTGTAGCAGAGAGAAGATCGGCTCGCAGGCAGAGAGACTCTCTGTCTATGCAACAGTGATGCTGCTCTCGTCTCTTATCCTCGAGACACTTAGTAGCACTTACTCTTATCTTAACGACCAGGGACGCGCGTAGCGCTAATGGGGCCCTTCAAATTAGCGCGGGGCGCCTCTCGAAATTTTCAGAATTTCTCGCAAGGCATGTGCTCCCGTTCTGCATTACCAGACTTTGTCTAGACTCCTATTTCAGAAGGGATTTGAATATATTTAAAATCAAAAATAAATTATTCGTACTACCCATCACGAATGGTAGCCGGTATGCAATTTCGGTGGATTTCATGATGGATAATTATAATAAAGAAAGAGACACTTTGTATGACAAAAAGTTCTATGAGATTGAAATTCTTTATGGGTCGTACGGGTATCGTGACTGCACGATTGAATCCGTAAATTCTTCGTAGAAGTGCTCGTTGCTAAATAGCTTGCTTAGAATGGTATTCAGAATTGATGGAGCCCCATAGGCAGCACGTTGCAATTTAGCTGTAATTTAAGTTGCAACGCTTTGAACGGATCGTTGATCCGGCAAGTCATGCGCGACGGTTAGCCAGTCCATTGTTTTACGTTTCCGCTCGTTGCACATCTCAGGTTAGACCCCCTTTTGTTTTTTCCTGATCCCCACTCGTGCGGCCAGTTTGCAATTAAAATGGGAAGATAAATAAGCTGTAAGAAGAATAACTTCGAGCAGATCTGACCAGTGTATAAATACGGTACGAACGATTTAGTGGAAATTACAAAAAGTTGTTGCACGGTCCGTTTGGACTGGTTTTTGCTACTGCACCGTTATAAGCGTGTGCCGATGCTTGAGACGAGTTGCGAGGAGAAAAGGATTTTTTATGAACCTGGATAAATGAGGATAAATAAAAAGAAAATTAAAAAAAAAACTTTTTTCTCTTCAGCTGAAAAAACTCTGTTTCATATCTTTGATCTTATTCACGGAAATGGGAGTTTGTAGTTCGGTCACTCTGAAAAGTGATTTTGATAAACGAACGATAAGTCTCATTACCCATGCTGCTCGTTCACAGTCCCCTAATCACCGGAAGAAACATAGCCGAGGTGTCTCGCGAATATTAATTACCAAAAGGCGTATCACGTAGTACAGATAACGAATTTTCATGATAGAAGGTCACAGGTCAAATTCTATTTTGCGTTATGTTAATCGATAAAATGTCCTTTATCGTACCGATAATAAAATTGCGAAAAGCGAATAAACGAATATCAAAATTTTCTTTTTCGTAATGCATTTTTTATTTTGACTATCATGATCTGACACATTTTTTTATTATATGCCCGAACGTTTAATGAGTCGGTAATGGGTTTTTCATTTTTTTAAAGAAAAATGGCGTTCTACCTGTCAACCGTTTTCTTGCTATCAACCGTGGTGGCTCTTGCGACAAGTCAGACTTTCCAGTACAGCCGTGGATGGACAAATGGAAAGCGAGCCGAGAATTCCGTGCTACCTGGAATTCCCACTGCAGAATTCAAGCTCTCGGGTTCATCCGTTCAAAGTTCCGGCGCTCGAATGATGGACGTGCCGACGCCCTGTCAGTTGCAAAAGCTTAAAATGTTGTTGCAGGGCAACGGAAACGAGCAGGTAAATTACGTAACATACGTCAGAGATTTTAATTTACGAAAATACCACGAAACCTACCTTTTTTACCTAATTACCCGAAAATTTACACTGAACCGTGATCTCTCGTATTTCAGCTCTACCTGTTACCATGTGAACTTTTGAGCGTCCCACGTGTCTCGCTTGCGGATTTTCCCATGGGACATTTTCGACGTGGCTCCACACTGGAAAGTAACAATAACTATTGAGATCTTACATAAATCTATTTGTCTCCATGACTCCCCTGTACGTTTCCCTGTCCAGTGATAAAAGACGAAAAAGTCTAATAAAAATAACTACAACCTAAGTTACCGAGTGCAACGACACGCGATGTTTATCTCCTGCACAAGACTTCTGGACTCCTCGAAATTCCCTGGATCGAACCATAGGGGAATACATTTTCGCTTACGTACAGCCAAACGCTTCGTGTAGCACGTTAAAGTCCCTATGGAATAGGTGGATATCACCTAGTCATTAAGTTTTCATCGGTTCGGCGATGCTGGTTAATTAAGTTTTCGCGGCCCTAACTGGACTCGCCCGCTAGAGAACATTGGTGCCCGTTAGTTCTGATCGGATAGGGATTTCCGCTGTCAGCAGAAGATGGAGTGAAACTCTGGTCAATCGAGACACCCGTTGAATCCTAGGATTACCAGAACGTTTCGTGTATCTCGGACGATCATTCGACACTTCGATTTCCCAGGAAGCATCGTAAAGCCTTATAGAGAATTCTGAGTAAACCAGGTGCATCAAAATATATACAGATATATATATATATATATATATATATATATATATATATATATATATATATATATATATATATATATATATATATATATATATATATATATATAGAAATACGATATATAAATATATATAAAATTATACAATCATATGTACGTTCAGCTATTCTAATTAAAAACTATATATCTCATCTATATATATCATATATACATATATATATATACAGTGAATTAGGTATTGATACAGTCACTTAGTTAATGGCGTTCTGGTCTGACTATCGTATTGGCTAATACACTTAAAACTTAGCTGTTAATCAGAAAGCAATTAGAGGGGGGTATGTATGGGAGAAGTGGGGGTGGTGGGTTAGAAATGAGTTTAATCGCATTAAATATTAAAATGTCGTCACGAAACTATGGGGTCACCCCCTCAGGGGTACTCTTACTATACCAGTAAGTTCTCACCCCTCCCCTCCCTCCTCCGCCCCTCCAGCCCTCCAGTATATCTACAGAAGAGAGTCTCACATCGGGATGCACCCTCCCCCCCTCCCCCCCGGGAGTATTCTCCGCTTCCTATGGGGATCTGTCGTATACGTTGAACGTAATAGTACTCTTGTATGGATATAGTATACGTCAAGTATTATCCATGGACGCAGAATACACCCTACTGTTATTCCAGAGTAAAAGAGCCGTATCGTTTCATGGTATCTGTCCCTGGATACGAGGGTGAGGTGGGATTTTTCCCTTGGGATAAAAATTGTTACTGGTAAGTGATTAAAGCATAAGGCAGAGTCTTATGGGAACTGGGATGAGTTTGATTCCTCTTGTAAAAGTATGAGAAAAATCTGACGATAAAGAGGGTAAAATAAGAAAATGAATTTTTTCGTTGATTAAATTAAAAATTTTTTTAATTTATCATATTTTTAGGTGAATAATTATCGAGTGAATAATTAGTAATAAATTAAAAAAAAATTATGGTAGCGTTAAAATTCTCCGAATTGTGAGAATCAAAAACGAGTATGGTAAAAGTTGAAGTAATCGAATAGACATCCGGTACCGTTCTATTTGAGGTGTCTGTAAAGCTAATCCCTCTTTGACTCCCTTTTTCTTTTCCTTTCTTGTCAACGTTTTTCCGACAGGAATCCCGTGTCTCGCCCCGTCTACCGGGTGAACTATAATTCTATAATGTCACAAGGTTCAGCTTTGAAACGAATATTATTACCAGTGATAGGAAAAGACGATGAGGACGTAGAAGTCGTTCATGACGGTGCTTGAGGGGGTGGAATAAGGGGGGAAGAAGGGTGGTCGGGGACTGTTCCGTATAAATACATAAATCAGGCAATCATCCTAAAAGGCGCTTGGTACAGGATCAAGAGTGCTTGTCGCGTTTTTGACCCGCCGGATATTTGTCTGTCGCACGTCATTTGTCATGCGAGGGTATAAGGCACGTGATACTCGCGACGAAAAACAGCCTGAATTTGGTAACACTAAACCCTCGTTTTCGTGCAGGTTTACGTATAATATTCACAATCGTATATATACTTAATAATAAAGCCATAAGGTAATTTTATGAAAATCGATTACGGATAAAAAGATTGTATGGATTTACCAAGTTGAAATTTTTTGTTAATGAAAAAAAAAATTTTCTCGTGAAATTTATGATAATTCATAAAGGAATAGCGGTCGATGATTTCGAGGCATCCGAGAGCGCCTGAACCGGGACTGAAATTGAAACCAATAACAATCGTAATGAGAGTCCCATTATAAGTCCCGCCAAGGAAATGAACGTTCTGGGACTGATTGTATACAGTAAAAGGTTCAGCAAGTCCGTGTAAAAAAATAAGCCAAGAGCGAAAAAGATTGTTCGATCTTGTACTCTTTCTTATTTCATCAGCCGAATCTTCGCTGGAGTCTATTTCAACGGGCAGTGACTATACCGTCGTAATACAGGTCGTCCCACGAACCACTAACCACAAACGATCGGAACTAGAGAAACGGCAAGTTCTCACAAAAGGTATAGGACTCTTCTCTAAATTTTACAGACAGGAAACGCATAATGGCTGGTTCGCAAGAGTACGTTTTCGGAAATGCACCTATTCAACGCTCGTTAACCCATCGGAGAACGATCGCTTCCCAGCCAATTGGTATACCACCCACATAAATGTTCGTGTATCGATCGTTTTTCTATATCTGTATACACCGAAATACAACGTACCTACCATCGTTTCCATTGCAACGTTTATTCGACCTCGTAGCGACCAGGTTGAAGAATTTTCTCGCGGCGAATCGTTTTCGCGCGCGTGAAAACGCAATCACAATAAATTTCGTGGGGTCGTGTAAATATCCGAAACGGCGCCACGCGCGACTGCTACTCGAAAAGCTCATGATTTTGTAAGCGTGGTTTGCGCGTAGCACGCCTAGATATATTTCTGGATGTCCATAGTATATGGCGTCTATACCTTACGTGGGCATGTTATCTAGTGTGCCAGTGTATCTGCATAGCGATATACGTTTGAAAGGGGGCAAACGAGATAATTGTCGAGACACAGCCAGAAGAGCGTTAGAGCAGAGCGGAGAGAAGGTAATATTGGATTAGTTTTTAATTCGAGATACCACCGGCGCCCCTGCCGGTTCCACGTAGTAGGGAGCACGTGTCGGTACGTGGGTTAACAGGGTGGACGCACAGAGGGACTGATGTAGGATCGAGCATTAATTCCATGGGCGTGTGCCGTGGCGTCTGTTATATCGACTAGGGAGAAAACTCGAAAAAGTTTATTGAGTAAGAAATTAGTGAAGTTGCTTAATTGTGTATTCAATAGGTTGGCCAATCGTTAAGTTTTACCCCTACCGTAGAAACAAAGCCTGACGTATTCAGAAGTTCCTTCCGAGTCTGCATGTACAGGTATAATTTTCCAGCGTGAAGCCGGCCAAGTCATTCGAACTTAAATTGTGCTTCTTTGTAGGCTTGCCCGTGTGTTGGTTACAGGTACCCATAATGACAGCGGGTAGTCTATTTACGTTAAGAACTAGAAAAACCACAGGGAGGTCTTCCTGCCAAGATTACAGGGCGCCGACGCGTCGTGACGCTTGGCCGTCTAAAATGTTACGAGACGCAGATAGCACCTCTACACTGGAATTTCACGGGTCAGTCGTTTCCGTTGGACGGAAATCTCGAATGTTTCGAGTGAAAGAATTAAAATTAATTTTTACTTTGTTATACGATCCTCTTTTTTAATCCTACCATGGACCATTTTCTCCTTACGGCGCTAACGACTGGCTTAATCCTGGTTCATTCGCGAGCTGCCAGTCGGGTTAACCTCGGCGAGCAATCATTTTTTACAGGGTTAAGGATGACGGCTCAGGTGGTCCTGGAGCGATGAGTATCTTCAGGATGGCCTTAGAGTCCTGGAAAAGGACCGAGCATCCCCAGAGGCCGGCAGTTGTCCCCAAATAATTGGGCAGGACGGCGCGTCGTGTCTTCTCTGCAATTATAGGCAGTAAACGCAGCCACATCCTGTCCAAGGAGGTCCAAGTAGTCCCCGGTGGAAGTCGGGACTGTTTCGAGGGAATAAAACAATTAGAGGATTCGAAAAAAACCAGCATCCTCGCACGACCGCTATTATGGACCGATCTGCCGGAAGATCCTTCATTTCAGTCCTGTCGTTGCTTTGCGATTATACTTGGGCCTTGCTTCGACAGCTTCCTTCGGCCACCTTGATACTTTATACTTGTTCTGAATAATCCTTTACTGTCTCCCTCTCTCTCTCTCTCTCTCCCTAATACCAATCAGACGTATCCTCTCAGAATACATAACTACTGGTATCGCATCAGGAATGACTTGACTTCATTGAGCGTGACTCTCTGCGGGAAGTCATGAATTTTGCAATACAAACTTATCTGAGCAACTTTGCGAATTTATTTTGCGTGACACTAATCAATTTATTAATCACAGCTGGAACGACGCAGAAAGTAAAAGTATACCTCACCGACGTTTCTAATATATACAGCAGTTTTATTTTCAAGGGAAATAATATATCAACTCTTGAAGGCAAATTAATAATTGAAAGTAAAATGAAAAAATCATTCCTACGTATCTACGAGTGTTTGACATCATTTCGAATGAATAATAAAAGTAACGCAAAGCCTTAGGCTTAGTAAAATGGCACTGCGACTTCTCAATTGCCAAGCGTATTGCACATGTGCCAATATAAACTAATGTTTAACTCGTTATAAATAATTTGTTGCGTGTCACGTTGCTCATAATCATACGTAATACCTATACGATACAGTTCAATTGCTTTGATGGCTATATAGTAATACGTATGTATATCTGTCAATGGGAATTGTAGGATCTGATCATGGGAGACCTATTCGCATTGAAAATACCAGGACAGTCATACCTCTGAAGTGAGGCAAGAGATTTTAGTTATTTGTACAGAAAGAGGAAATAAATGTTTTTTTTTTTTTTTTAGTGCATTTAGTGACTGCATGCGGTATCGGAATGAATCCGTTATTATGCATTTCAGTTTCCTTTATATACAACATTACACATAGGTACATAACATCACATAGCTTGCTATATTCAAATACGTACGATTAATCTTAATCTAAAATATAATCGCCATGACGCTCGATAACGATATCCATGATAATACTATTGTAGTAAACTGCGCGTATTATTCAATAAATATATACAAGATATGCCTGCACGCGTCACGATGACTTTCGCACACTCGTAAAAGCGAAACAAGTACAAGTGTCCGTATCGTACAAGTTCTATTACCGATCCTATCCCTATATACAAAGATATGTCACGCAGTTTCTGTCACTTTTCATTTTCAAAATTTATTTCTCTCGATTCGTTCGTCTCCCAAGAAAATAAAATAAAAGGAATCATAGCCAGCAGTCCCGGAGATTGATATCCAAAACCAATAAGTTTATCGCATCTCAAAATATGTACATATGTGACTCGAATTACTTTCACAGTCGATTTTAAACGAATTTCAAATTCGCCTCTTTAAACTTATAATGCAACCCTCGACGGTCACGTATAGCTCGTAGCTTAATGTTTCTCTTTATATTATCTTTTACTATATTCAGCAAATCGGTTCAGCAAGAGGCTGCGGCGGTCCATAAGGTGAGGCCCATTGTGCGACGGGATGTCCCATAGGTGGTGGGGCCTGTTGACTTTCTAAATTGGGTCCTCCGGCCCCTGACCCATGGGTCGTTACTGTCGTGGGATATCCGACCTTTCCTAACGCTTCAGCTTGCAACGACAGCATCAAACGATTCGCGGCTTGTCTTTCGGCTTCTCTTTCTTCGGCTGTCTGTCTCCTGGAAAAAAAAAAAAATTAATTAGACATATGACGTATGTAAGAAAAATAAAAAAAATAAAATCTCAAATTCTAGCAAAAAAAAAAAATTCAAGATATTTGATATCTGCCTTATTTCTGTAAATTATATATTGAACCAGGATACTTCGGTTAGACCGAGATACGTAATGGAGTTAACAAAATAATAATAAGTTACATATGTCAAATTATATCCAAGTATTACAGACACAGTTCTGCAAATACCATCAAATAATGCGAGATCCTTTTCTTTGGTTATCCGTTTAGCCGTACCCGTAAGAGCCAACCGTGTACGACGGGGTCCAGGAAGAGGCTGTGGTAAGCAGGGTTAGTTCATGGGGATGAGGGTTGAAGTGAGTGGCGTTGTTGGGGCGGAAAACAGAAGACAAACGTAATAAAGATAATTCGATTCCTGACAGTGGCGTGGGTGCACGACGGAGAGGAGAAGGAAAAGGGTGTCTGTTTTCTAGCGCTAAGTCTATTAAGGAGCCACAAGATGGCCGACCTGTTGGTGAGCCGACGGCTACGAGCTCTGGAGAACTGGCAAATAAAAACCGTACTGTTCCACGGTGTCATTGGATTAAAGAAACCTAAAAACGAGCTCAAACTTTTACAAACTCTCTGTCGTTGTGTCAGCCGGTATTAATAAAACATCACTTTGACAAGCTTCATAAGTGTTTAACGAAAAATTTGAAAAATACTGTGCCAGCTATATCGATGAGTTGGTACCAACCGAACAAGTCAAAAATCAGCTAAGTATTTTACCTTATCATTAAAACTGAAAATACGGCGGCAAAACACTTGTAACTGTGACGTACAGCGCGTTCAGTATGTACAAAGTAAATAAAGGCTACTCAATAGCAAATCGACCACGAATATGTCTGCCAGTCACAAATTGTTGGGTCAGATTCAATATTGAAGAAAGAAAAATTGACCCAAGTCAAATATAATAGGAGTACACATATTGTCCGAGAGAATGGCAGCAAAGATGGATAGTGATTTAAAATGAAGTTTTTCTGTAAAACAAGCAGCCACAAGGTAGATTTACAAAGTATCTACACAGTAACATTATGTTTGCGAGCAAAAGACCGTTCGTAGTCGCAGACCCTTTCACGAAGGCGATACCATCTTAAAGTAGACATTTACGACGTCCCGTTAACATATTTCACTTGTTCAGAGAAAACAGTGGAAAGTGCCTATGAGAAAAGTGAAAAGTAAAAAAAAAGAAAGAGCCAAAGGAACAAATAACCAAAGTATAACGGGTGATTGGTAAATTTTAAAAGGGTAAGGATGCATCCGAATGCCAGTTCGAAGTCATGGACAAGGATGCTCTCCAATAAAGAACAGTTGGTCCCGATAAGGTGTGCTACACTTGAACTTAAAAGTTATTCGGGCCTCAAGGCGCCAGCCGGGGGCCCGCAGCCAATCAGCGACAGGACTACGAGCCACGAAAACACCGTCGTTCCATTAGAGTTAATCTTGGGCCCTCGGTAATTAAACGGTTCCGATGTACCTTTGTTTATCTCCATTCGATGCCTCCCCCTTTTGGGCCGGACTGAGTTTGAGCCCGTTCTCGGTAGCCGTGTACTATTTTATGTTTTATTCAAATGCACCCCGCGCCACGAACGACGGGGGCCCATTATGACGGATCGGGCCTACGGCCTCTTGCTCCACTCGCGGTCCCATGTTGCCTCGACTGTCACAGTGGATATTTCTCGAGCCTCAGGGACGAGGCCCACTTGGAACAGCAGGGAAGGACAATTTTCGAAGCGATTTCAAGCCGTTTTCCAGGAGCGATCATTAGGCCCAAAACTGGTTCTACCGTTTCTCTATCCTATAAAGACCAGTGGCCCACTGGTTAACGCGTCTCTTATTCGGGAAACAGAAATCGGGCCTGCTTGGGCGACCCTTAATCATAAGCGACGATCCGACTGATTTACGTGATGCCCGACTGAAACTCGTTCGAATCAAGGATTGGTCCAATTTTATTCTCTTAGCTCCTCCGTTCCATAGGAATACCCTCTAATCATGAAAAAACAATCCTTAGCGAATGTCCACGCGTTATCGACGAAACTAATGTTATTAGCCATGGACCTGTATTACTTTAATAATTAGTAATTTCCAGTAATCGCTTCCGATCGCAGGACGATTATACCTTCTGAATTTCACTATGAATTTATACCGTTTGCTTCTCGTGTTCAGCGTCAAAATTCTTTCGGACCTGAATTACATTCGAGCTAACTCGACGTAGCGGGAACAACTGTTACGCCATTGGGACAGTGACAGGGAAGCCTACGCCCTTGCGAGTAATTAACGCGGTTAGCAATTAATAATTGAGGGTGCTGTGCCGATTACATTTTGCAGCCCTGCCACGAGCACCCCTATTCGCCGTCCAGTGTAACCATATTCAACCAACCTGGGACACATTACCCTTATCATTATGCGAGTACGATTCGGCACGAAATATCGGCTACATCACACGCGTTCCGGACACTCGTTAAACCATCTCGAAATATCATATGTGAACGTATTATCGAGTCCCTATATATATCCTGATTTATAATCCAACGGAAATAACCATTTCTGACATATTTCTTGGTAAATTCCTGGTATAGTTACGCTGCTGGATTTATCGTAGAAAAATTACATTACGCTATATCAGGCATCCCACGTATTCATTTGGTTTCCACGACTGAAATATATCAAAGATAAATACCAGCTGGGACAAATTTTCGTTAAGCTAAGTATATTTGACACATTTTATTCTCTCAAAAATCCAACTGGAATACCAGTTGCAAAAGTCACGCGCCATCCTAATTAACTGTCAGTATTATCCTACGTACATAACTCACGTCAAATATCAATTTCAACGTTAGGAGTGTGAGTAATAAAAAATTTCGCCAATATTCATAACTTTCACTAATAATTCAACGAATCTTTCAAAGCAATTAATAATCGTCCATTACAACAGCTTTTACCAATTAAAGGTAAACGGATGACCTCGCGCACGCATTACTCATATGTTTCGTGTCCGATTAACATACACCTTTAATGGTCAATGAGACATATAAAATTATTTATGATAATTTTCTCAATGGGTTAATTAAATTCTTGATATATTCGGAGAAGGTAATTTATAATTGGTGAAAAGAAATTTCGAAAAAAATTGTTGCAAAATATTTCGTAATCCGCACACATGTACGTATAATGTATTCGATGAATCGTTCGTAAATTGAAATTTTTTAAATACTCCAGTACACCAGAGTTATCCCCGTTCTAGTGCGACCCGCAACCATAGGACTTTCTTGTACACGTAAAGATACACGTATACCCAGTTGCCAGTGTAGAAACTGTAGTAACGCAATTACGCGATCACTTTACAATTTACGCGATTAGCTGGTATATGAGTAACCGCGATGGCCGCCGCTCGGAATGAGAATTTCAGCGATTATCCTCGATTTTCTAACGTCCCTATTTTACTTAGAAATTAAACGCAACGCAGATCTAGCTATGACGCAAACTGTCTGGGGGGGGAGTCCGAATCAGCTTGAAACGTTACCGATAAACATATGTATTTACGGGTATGATAGAGCATAGTTAAGCATGAATTCTTTAAGCGGAACCTATATCGAGACCGAGGTCAAAGTTCACTAGATCGAAAAGGCTGAAACGACAGATTCGAATGTTTGACAGTTTAAAAGCCAAGGAGCTCGGAGCATCTGGGGG
>NW_014332865.1:2032100-2042136 GCF_000341935.2 Cephus cinctus
GGGGGGGGGGAGATGAGAATCATAGGAGGGTGGACAGAAGGGTATATCAGGGATCGCAGAGACTACATTATGTACACGACAGGGCTAAGCTGTTAGCTAGTTGAATTATTAAAGAACCTATCTCATCTACATGCGAAATCATCTCGTTATCTCAGGTTGCAGATGCGGCTTACTTTACCACGGACGATAAAAATAGGAAAGAGCCTTCAAAAATTTACATTCACCCTAATACCTGGAGAATATTAATTAGAATTTAGTCAATATTGAAAAAAATTATTTTTTTTTGTCTTCATTTATAATTATGAATTCACGTAGAAAAAAATACCATGTGATATAAAAGTACCACTGATTTTTTGTCTGTAGGTACTGTAGGTACTGTAGGTACAAAATCGCTACGAAAGAATTTATAATCAAGACAGCTGGTGGTGTATTTAATATATTGTTGGTTCTCACGACAGATATAAATCTGTGAAAACACAAGTAAGGGTAGCGAAGGGGAAAGATCGTGTATCGAGTGAAGGGGTTAATTTTACAAGATGATTAACCACACGCTTTGCAGTTTACAGCTGTAGACAATTTTTTTGAACGTAATTGTGCGATTAGAAATAAATGTTTAAAATCTCAATTACTCAATATTTGCCTATACGAGTGCATAGGTCGGAATGAGTCTGGCGCATAGGTACATCTATGCTTGACGTTGGCTACATCGTTTTAACGTTTTTACCTCTTTATCGTAGAATTTTCAAAGATCCAAGGACTCATGTCTTAGCAATCCCGATGAACCTAAAGAAGCCCCTAACTGTTAAAAGATATCCTTTAAGAATGTCGTCCCGTCACTGTCTCGCCGCGAGGACGCCCATGGTATCAAGTCCTGCGCTACGAAACGGGCTCCTTTTTATCTAAATTACGTGTTTTCGTCCTTCGTTATCTTGAAGAGGCTCCATAGATTCGACTCCCAATACGCCTATAGATATAAGCGCCAAGAGACGTGGCTAAGCCACTTTTAACATTCCAAGCGCGGTTCCTAACTCGTTTTCCTTTTCGTTTCGTCTCGAAATTCAAAAGTTTCAGATTATCGTGTCGCGACGTCGTTTTACAGGAATTTCTTTTTTTTGTATATATTTTAAGAAAATACACACCATTCGGCAGAAGAAATATTACACGCAATGATACGTTCACTTTGTATATGCCTTTGGTATGCAATTTAAATAATTTATTGAATCCAAACCAACCTCCATTTCGTCCGTCTGTTCTGGAACCACGTTTTCACCTGAGCATCTGTCATCTTTAAAGATTTCGCCAGTGCCGCCCTCTCGGCCGAGGCTAAGTACTTCTGCTTGTGAAATCGTTTCTCCAGTTCGGCGATCTGCAATCTGGTGAAGCTCGTTCTTGGTTTCTTCCTCTTCGGAGGCGTTCTGTTCTGGTACGGGTGTCCGATTCTTCTCGGAAAAGCACCTGCCACTGTATCAGAAAATTTGTATTCAATTAATTGACCGTAAAAATTAATAACGCACGAATAGAATATACAGATAATCGATTACGCGAATAATAAAAATTATTTATTAAATTCACTTTCGTAACCACGATCAATTTTCCATCGTACAATAACCACATGCTGTACGGATATTATATGAAACAAAAATTTCCGGACTCAAGCCATAACGACGTCTGATAAATTATATTCCTACGCTAGACACGTTAAATTATATCGCGTCTTATGTAAATCTTCAATAGTCACAAAACGCTTGTAACGTCTGGCTGGTCTGAAAAAGCAACGCAGGAACTATGTACGAGCACGTAGTACGTAAATCACCAGAGGAATCAAACGAAAATATAAATTAAGTGTAAGATTAATGTTAAATATCGCCGGTAGAACTTAAAACCAGATATCGTATTCAGAATCGAAGGGGCTGTGTGCTTTGCCCTTTTATCCCTCAGTGACAGGTTAAATTAGAGTTCATTCGTAGTGACACGCGGGTTAGGGGAAAAGCGCAGCTTACGTGTATACGCTTTGGTGCGATACCAAAGTGAGGTTAAAAGTTCGCGGCAGAAAATTCCTCGAGCGCACAGGGTGAGTCGTGAACAATTTGAGAATTTTCGACAGACACTTTTCTATATAGAAATTCGTGTAAACCATCTGGCAAGTGTATACATATATAATATATTATACATGGGTCAATGAAATTTCTGTATAAAAAAAGAAAAAGAAAATAAAAAAATACAACATAGCGAATACTAATAATATTGAATCAGATGTCAGTTCGAATACAGAGGATTGTACTGAAATTTTTATGGGGATGAAACTTGACGGGTAACGGCTCCCATAGTTGGTTCAAAAGCAGCGAATCATCGTAAAAGGGTAAAGGGCCATCAGGCGAATATTACCCATTATGGATTTCCCTCTTCCTTTCTATTGCTCCACCCCTCTCTCTCTCTCTCTCTCTCTCTCTCTCTCTCTCTCTCTCTCTCTCGTCTATAGACATCCTCTCCCTCACCCATAATTCTCTTACGTCTTGCAGTTCTCTTTCTCTCCTGGCATTAGACTCACACTCCTGTCCCCCCTTCTTCCCGCCGCATCCCTCACCCAAAGCGAAACCCTTGCGTCACTCGCTTATTAGGACGATAATCGCGTACCAGCCATTATACCCGTTAAATTATCATGCTCATAACACTATTTGCCGGCCTCTTGTAATTCACTGGTAATTACTTTCGCAGAACCGGATGCACGCCCAATAGCTAGAGACCCGAACGGCCATTGTCAGTCTAACCGAGATGAGATTCCTTTTTTTTTATTTAAAATTTAAAAATCTCTTTGTCTTAATAAGGAATAGCATAGTGGCCTTTGAGCTTTGACTTTTCGGACTAAAAAGTCAAACGTATCCATTCGAGTAATGAAAATGTGTATTGCGATATGTAAGTATGATATACCAGTGACCTATGACCTTCCGAAAGAATATCAATGGATCTCCATTATAATAAATAAATAAATCCGACGTATCTCTTGATAACCCCAATTGATCCTTGGCATATCCAATAATACACGCTACAGGTACATTTAGCTAATCCGTGCACCTGTAAAATTTCCCATTAAACATTAGTACTTTGTACGAAGTACATGTAACTCGACGCGAGTCTCAAGGCAAATAAGGCCGAGAACGATAAACATAGCGTAGTACCGTCAAGAGCCATAGGAATGACTGTACAGTAAACGCTGCTCACTTTGTCAGCCTGTATTGTCTGGCCTATTTGATCGTCCTTAGAGACGTTGGCGTGTCTAACGACAATCCGCCGAGGATAAGTCGTGCAGGAGGTGAACGTGACACCGGTGAAAAAAAGGGAGTCGTTACGAAAATGGCATCGTGTAAATGGGACTGGAAGATGCGTCAGACAGTGCGAGTCTTTACGGCCTACGTTTTCACTTAGTTAAAAAGACAGACGAGTCTGCTAAGGGTAATCTTGTATCTCCACTTAGTAGCAGTAGATATTTTCAAAAAAAGACATATAATTTTCAAAGCTAACGATAACACAGCTATACTCGTTAGTAAGGCACTCTGCTGATGTCTAATACTACTTTGTAAGAATGAACGATACACGCATATAAGTTGCCAAAGAGAAATAGGAAAATAAAAGCTCGGCGAATCTGCTGCACGAGTGGGGCATCCGGTAACGAAGTAAAGGAGGGTGAAACGGAAAGTTCTTTGGAAAGGAGTAAAACGCGAACGGCTCTCTGAATAAGTAAAAGGACACTGCTGAGCATTCGAATCTCCCCGACAAGCTCGAAGTAGACTCGACCGATAAGAGAGAAGGAAGGTTGACTATAGCAGGAAGTAGAAAGAGCGTATCAACGAAAGTCGTCTGGAGTCCCGAGAACGGAATCGGAAAGGATCGACGTAATTCTGAATAAAACAGAGGACATTGGATCGACTGGTAAGAAGCAGAGAAGAGGAAGTGGATAAAGTGTCGGAGGAGAAGAAGGTACGATCGACTCCTCTCGATAGAGAGTCTAGCCTAAACGAGTGAGAGAGAGAGGGAGATAGAGTAAGTAGAAAAGCCAGAAAGTGACAGAGGGAGACAGAGCACGTTGTATAATACATAAGAACAGAGAAGGAAAAAGGTATAGAGACAAAAGACAGAAGATCGCATCTGCATGGCTGGTGGTAGGGTTGCGCGGGGGTGGTCGTAAAAACAAGATGGCGTCGCTCGCCGCAAAATGGCCGGCATAAATAAACGAGCCCGTGCGCCAGGGACCGCGAGAGCCGCGGGGGCGTCGGGACGCCAAAGTTTTGTCCCTCGGGTATGTTCTTCCCCGCGCGAAACCTCCCGGCCGGGGCTTTAAAGGGCTGCTCGTGAAATGAGAGCCCGCAGAGTACTGGCCTTTCGTACATCATCGGGAGGTCTGTCTTGTACGAGAGAGTAAGTATAGGTGGAGTCTATAGGTTAGGTTCGTGTTAACCTCCGAGTTGCGGTGGACGATGGGAATAGGCGTGTAAATAAAATGCCCGTAAGAGGCGAAGGTGAAATCACGACGAAACGATATATCTGACGTAATGGAGGTAACGATTACCGATAATGCCGATTGCCGGTCTTCCCGTTAAACTTTATAGGTGAGGTGCGACTCCGAGCGTCTGTACGATTAAATTTAATGCTTGCGAAAAACGAGACTAAATGGGAAGTTTGTATTACTGGTAAGTGGTCGACTGAACTTTTGCTATAACGAAAATTCATTTCAGTGACGACCCTTCGTGGCAGTTTGCATAATTGTATCTTATGTGTTATTTAGTTTGAGTAGTGTGTATATAATATATATATATATATAATCGTGATTTTGATTAGGTTAGATCCAGGTTTCATCTTCTACTCTGACCCAGTGAGCTTGAGACATAACCTTTGTTGGCTTCTCAGTCCCGGTGAGTCAGGTTAGAATGATTTGATGATGCAACTAAGCCCGCTGTCAGCGACTAGAGAAAGTCATTATTGTGCCGCGCACGTTCAGTACGGTAATGGAGTTTGCGGCCTTCAAAGTAAATTGTTTTCTGGAAGGATTCCGCGGTACCGCGCGATGCGTCCGGACGCCGCTTCACTTAGGCGAAACCTTCCACACGAAAGGACGTCGAATGGACGTCGCGAGTACTTTGCTCAAATTCATTTCAACGTTGTACCATATCATCCTTTTTTTCTTAACAAAGTCATTCGCAGTTTCATATATCCAGGTGTGTACGTCGCGTACTAAAAATTCCTCTATGCCAATATACATTAAATTGACGATAAACAAAGATTACACGGCTGCTTTACAATTGAGCGGCATTCCCTTCTTATATCAATATATACATATATACCTTTCCATATTAGGTTTTCTTACGGGAATCACGGAAATGACCATGTACTTCTTTAATACGTCCTATATATATAAGATGACCGTATATGGCAAACGTAAATGGCCTATGGGCACGTATAGTGGCAGCACCCCAGCACTAGATATGTAATTTCCACGCAATGTTATCCGCCACTGAATCTTTACGAGAAGACTACCTATAAGAACTACTCAACCTTATACGTACGTATGGCACGACCCAACGCCAATATACCCACAGTGTAATTGAACCAACGTATAGCAGACAGTTAAAGAGCTTTAAACGGGTTCGTGGAAAACGTATTCTGTTCTATAAAATTACACGAGGCTATCCTCGCTCTCTCTCTCTCTCTCTCTCTCTCCCCCCTCTTCTTTGCCCTCTCCCTTTCATCCAGTCAGACCAGCACAGCATCTTCACCGAGAAGCCCGTGTACATTCTCACCAACCCCTACATTTTTAACCCTGATAATTAGGGACTCGGGTGTCCGTGCTGGTACCCCTCAATTGCACTTTGCTTCGAAAGTGCCCTCGCTGAAGGAAACGTTTCCATTGCCAGTGTATCTTTCTTCTGATAAAGCCATAGAACTTTCTATTGGCTCATTTGTCTCTTACTATTTCACCCCTATATACGATTTGCAGGTGGTGGTTCAAAAAGTTTTCGTGCGAGCGAGTATGGAGCTGCGAGCTTTTTTGACGATCGCGTCATGGTAAATTTGTGATTCTAGGGTAGGTACAATCCCATAGGCGTAAGAGGGGTGGCTGGTACGTCGAATGATGATAAAAAAAATGTCGAACGCATCTCGTTTGTCTAAAAGTTTCTCGGCCGCAGCGGAGTCGCAGGGCGGTTCACTTGCGAGCTGAGCTCGATCGGAAAAAATACGAGACTCGGGAGCCGCGATCATTTCTCAAACTCCATAACTTGATATAAGCCAACCCCTCCTACCAGCGTACAACCTACCACCCTTAAGTCAACTCGACTCGGGCGCTCGAAGCAGCAGTGGCCTACATTATCGATATTACGAGGCGTCGATAAAAAATCGCATAAAATTAAACAAACCCCACGTGCTCCCGATAAAACTTATGGTTCCCACCCTCGTGAGTTATCCCGGGCCAGGGTTTCTCAACTTGATACTCGGTTATCGCCGGTTGTACGTGTATTTCGCTGATATCCCTTTCAATCTTAAATACCTTTTCTAAGGTTATCCTACTTCGGTATGCCAATCCCTGAATCTTCTTTTCTCTCCATGCATTTACACAGTCTTACGTAAGCTTCGTTCTCTCTCGGTTGAAAGTTTTATAGAATTTTTTTAACTATAGACCTCACACCCACTGCTTACCGTGGTGAACGAACTCCAATGGAATATTCATACGTCGTGTTGTAACGCTAAACGTGATCGAGTACCACCAAAGAGAAGATAATTCTCCATTGGCGTTTTAAGAGGTGACTCGAAAGCCCCGTTTCGCATCTCATTTAAAATATGACCGAATCTACTGTATTATTCAGACCTTTTTTTTCCCTTACGCTACGGCAACGTATTTCCGAAATATATCCTAGTACTAAGCAGGATGCTCGTGCAGCGTGGCGCTTATACGTTCATACGTGAAAGTATACTAATATATGTATAGTATCTGTGATAGTTTCAAAATTGAATATCGACAGAGTCGAGCGATCCATAATTATATGGGAGCTATAGAAAATTTTCGATTAAATATTTAAAAAGTGACATCTGTCAAATCCCTTTAAATTCACGGGACATGCCTGGGTTAGGAATAAAGATAGAAAATTTAAGGACTTGTATTCCGATCTTTACGCGTGTCTAGATAATTCACGACGTAACGTCAAGTGTCACGAACTTACTAAAGTATGTACTGGGGATACTCGAATGCTGTAACGATCCGATAGTGCGATCGCGATCCGTGCAAATTCGTCCTGACGTCCGAAAGACCCCGGCGCAAATCCTACAATTTCTCTGGAGACTTTGAAAAAAAAAAAAAAAGAAACTGGTGAGTAATATGCGTAAACCCCAAAAGTTTCCCGGAAATAGTATTGTCCTGGTATCGAGTGGACGAACCAGCGTGTAACAGAATTTCAGGACGAGCCAATAATTTCGCTGGGTCACTTCGTCGAAACCCTAGGGACATTTCTACTGGCAATTTACAGATTTCTCATGCCTTACGTTACGTTCACTTTTTTTTTCCCCCAGTATACACACAAACGTATACGTGGCTAATAGGAGAGTACGAGTAATAAAAAATCGTATCCCATATAAAATAATTTCATATCTACACGAAAATATGATATACAGATCAAATTTACCTTGAACGTTAATACGGTATCCATATAGTATATTCCCACCAACATTGATTAGCATAGAAGCAGCTTTCGTCTAGCTAAAATCCGATAAGCAAATTACGCATAATACGTAGAGACACGAAACTTTATAACCATATCTGGTATCCAGTTAGATCGACGCGTGTCGTCGCCACGCACAAGTATCAAGAATACAAAATATAAGAAAGTCCAACAAGCCGTGCGCGTGTAATCTAAAAATACACGAATTTCTCGTTATTACGATAAAGAAATGATAGCACCAATTAAGTGAAAATTCCACGTGGATACTTTCATAGGTAACCATTAAGAAGATAACTCGATACCAATTTCATACGAAATTCGTGAAAACTTTCGACGTCTCGAACTGATTCGATTCAGTAAATATTCTACATATCGAGATACGTATTCTCGAAGGAAGCATGGATTTATCCATGAGGCCGTGGTACCAACCAATCGGTTGAGTGGTCCCAGTGAAATTTTCTTAAAAGGCGTTTGACATCCAACAGGTACTTTGATACCTGTATTACAAGGTACACCCTGTATATACGTACACTGATATAACTAGACCGAAAGTGATTTATATTTAATATATATCCGATACGACCAGATCGTTAATGACGATACCGATACTCCGGTATCTCCATCTGAGATCATCATTACAATCAGAGACACAAGAAGGATCTAGGCCACTCGTGGACTCATTCAAGGTGAATGGCTGGCTGGTTCTGCCAGTGGGATAAGGGGGGCAGGCTGGAAGCACGTAATTGTCTGGAGCAAAATTAAACTGAAGTCACGTTAATTATGTAACTATCCACTCTCTGGTTCCGCGCATGGCTTATTCCGTAACCGGTAGGGTGATGATGGACGAGCTCAGCCGACCTTACGGCTGCCAACCTCGAGCAGCGAAATCCCTAACTCAGCGTTAACTTGATCAGTCAACCCCCCAGCCCCCCTCACTGTACACCGTTGCCCGGCACTAATCTGCCTCTGGATTAATTACTAGGTAATACCGCGTTGAATAATTATTGCCGTGAAAGCCGCCCATATTAGCAGCCGCACGATCCTGCGGAGCAATGGTATAATATAAGTACCGGAAGTGCTTGATACCAGTCCGGAAGATGTATAATCGATCGTTATAATTTTTTCAATACACGCAGATCAACGATCCATTATGGTTTCCTAGAATTCTAAAATATTGATATATTTTTTTTCCCTCATTTATTGACTCACTCGTTCATTTATTCACTCGTTCTCAGCATTTTACTCATTTTCTTCAGCCTACGAACAACATCGGTAATAATCAATAGCTGCTCGATTCGTTCTTGTCCTACTTTTTATACGTGTTTGCATCTTCCGCGAAGTGCATTTTCGTTTGAGCTTCGAAGGGAATAGCGTGCGACGTAAAAGTTCTAACGTTAACCAGCATCTATATACTGTACACACAATGTCAATCTTTGCCAGTGGGTCTCGAGAAATAAAATGCATTGCGCTAATAACACGTCGTATGTAAAGCAACGAGTATAATTTATATGAATACCGAGAAACGCTTTCACAGTCCAGTCTTTTCATACATATTTACGGTTGAACAGGAGGCGCATACGTATAACGTGTATACAGACAGTATATACAGAGATAGGATTTTGCCTGAATTGGCACAAAAAGTCTAAATCGTTACTGCGATATTTTCAGCTTGGCAAATCATACAAAAACCTTCGTTATTGCGACTCTTTCGAATACGAATCTGCAAACTGTAACGCCCCTCTGATACGTGTATAAAATGACTTGAAAATTAATTTTTTTTTTATTATTGCCAGCACTTGCCAAGGATACTCAGTAGCGCATATACGTCTTAAGAATTTTTTGTGTATACATAATATCAGAATATAGTAAATACTAGAATAGCACGTACGTATTGTGACGTGATTTTTCGAATCACGGTCCCAAGGCGGCTCCGGTTACCGATACAGATAACGTTCTCGATTTCTGGTTCCCTTCGGGTCGCCACCCTGCTCAGAAGCTGCGCTCTCGGGTTGATTCGTACAGTTATGTCAAGGCTCTCGTAAGATTTCGTTATTGTTTAGTTGAGGTCGAGGTGCTCGAATCTGCAGTGGGGAGATAGTCTCGACGTACCGAGTTGCCCGGCAGAGGAGACGACCCGACGGAGACGTCTCCACGGACCGGCAGAAGCCCGGGTGAGATACCGGCGTCCCGCTGGAGGTGGGCAAAGGGCTGTAGAGCGGGCGGAGGTAGCTTTGATACTGTTAAGGGCAGGAGAGGAACCTCCTGCCCGAGTCAAGGATGTGGTGCCCAGCTGTCGCCCGATGCCCTGGGGAAGCGGCCGTGGAGGATCTCCA
>NW_014332865.1:2042460-2053518 GCF_000341935.2 Cephus cinctus
GAAAAAGAATTGGCTGGCGGCCGCCTGGCTTGCGGATGCACGAACGACGGGTGGACGGCCGAAGGCAACGCAGGTTGGTTCTCGAAGATAGTCGTTCTCGTATGTTTTGCTATCGGTGTCGGGTCAAGGAAAAGAATTACGTTACAGTATATAACATATCACTGTCTATAAAAACCGTATAGACTCCCCTTGAAATAAATGATTGAGCCTCATTAGACTTGATAAAAGAAAACAGGCAGCAGAATCCCTGTCCTTAATTAGTTAACCCGTGTTAAGCCACGCTACACTATAAAGTTACCTAGTCACACGCCGAAAGGAACGCGCAGCTCGTCGAGGTGTAGTTTAGGAGAACCCGAAGGATGCGTATGGTTAGAGAATTTCATCCGAAGTATGGGGTTTGTTGCAGCAGATTCTGTTTCAGGTTTTGGTCACGCGATGACTTTTTTCTCTGTTCCCAGTACCCGGTTATCTTTGGCCCGAGGCGTCCGGACTCCGGCTCTCGCCTTTTACTCTTTTACTTTCGTGTCCTTCCTCTCGAGAGGAGCCAAAGCAGCACTCGTTACCAGCTCACTCGTTCATTCCTTCGATTCTCATCCGGCCTGCACGCCTTGAATCGTACAAATATCATTACCCAAAATTGGATACGATATCGATTTTTGGGCTTACGGTTAAACTTTGGAATCACTCGATATTCACACTTTGCAACGGTTACCATAATTTATGTACACGTGTTACGCTGCACGTCTACAGATATATTTGGGTGTTTTTCATTCAATAAAAAATAATTAGGATCTGTCTTCCGTTTTAGTATTGTTCCAGGGATCTCGGAACAATACTCGGTATATCTTCCTTGAGGGTTAAGTCCGATATCTATGATTAAGGTTATACGGTTTCTACTCTCAATGGCTTACCCTGCTTAGCAAAGCTAAAGAGCGAAAGAACTTGTTACGCGCAATTTAACATCCACTTTGTAATTGCTCGAGTCTGGCATTGTTACGAGTGGAGCGATGTTGCAGCTTAGGAAATTACTAGAGTGACACAAATTACGTAAACAGACCAAAGAATACATCGAGCGGATGGTATACGAAACGGTTAAAGCTCAAAAAAAAAATTTTCTTTTTTTTTTTTTTTTTTTTTTTTTTTTAAAAAAAAATGTTACGCGCAATTTAACATCCACTTTGTAATTGCTCGAGTCTGGCATTGTTACGAGTGGAGCGATGTTGCAGCTTAGGAAATTACTAGAGTGACACAAATTACGTAAACAGACCAAAGAATACATCGAGCGGATGGTATACGAAACGGTTAAAGCTCAAAAAAAAAATTTTCTTTTTTTTTTTTTTTTTTTTTTTTTTGAAAAAAAAAGGCATTGATCTATCTTGTCAAAAATTCTGAGAGTATATCGTGTGGTTAAGTTAAACGTCAGTTGAAAGCTATGGCAGTCAGATCTGCCCCCGTCTATTAGTCTCGGCCGACTAGTTTTCTCAGTAAGTTAGAGACCATCAGAAGCTAATAGTTGTAGAAATATTTTTTTTTCTCAATGATAATAGTTGCCTAATGTGTAGTAGGAGTATAACAGTTAAGTAGTTATCGTTTAGAAATCTGACGCAGTTTGCGTGTAAGAAAAATAGATATATTTACACATAACAGTTATGACCTTTTGATCTTATACAGAATATCGGCGATTGTCAGATTTAAGATAGACATAGGTAAAGCAATAGTAAATCGGACCACCGGACCCGCTCGTTACTCCATATCGCAACACTTCATCACTGGCAATAAACTAGCAGAGTGTATACTGCTACTGGTCAAACGAGTCCTTGCTATATTTTACTCCGACTTTACGTACATAGATTTATGTAAGCGCGACGATACGCAATGATTCTTATTTATTCTGACGATATCGCGCACAAATATCCTTTCAGCATTACGTGGACCCATACAAACCATATAAGTCACAGGGCGCAGAGGTCACAGAGCATTTCAGGAATTACCTGTAAATCGATCGAAAATAACGCCGTTCCATGTAATTCAGTCAATACTCGTCCTTTTCTCGGGACAGTTCGACATAATGGATCGAGTCGGTGGTATATGGCTGCTTGTGACAAATGGTGGCGAGACCGGATGTATGGATGGTCTTGTCGGTGGTCCAATTTATGAATTACGGCTCAATGCCACTCTCAATCTACCTTTTGCTGTTTTCATAAATTAGATATATACCCAGCCAGAGCCTTTTCTAATATTGACCCGTAGGCATTACATACTGAAGTACATCAAATGCGTATCCGCAGGACTGATTCGACCCTAAAATCGAGTATGAATACTGGAGTATTTTGGTATTAAAAAAAATTGCTAGGATTAGCTTGGCCCCATCAAGGTATAGGAGTAAGGGTTTTTTTGAGAAAATGAAAAATGTACCCACCTGCCAAGCGATCTTTGAGATGTGGATGAGCGTGAAGTGGATGAGCCGCAAGATTGGCTAGAAAGCTAGCTCTATGAAGCCCGGCAGCAGCTGCCTGTTGTTGGCTGTGCTGAAGAGCTTGCAAGCTCCATGGCGGTATAAGAGCTTGACTGGGTAAGGTACTAGCTGGTCCGCCGTTGGTACCAGGTGGTCTGTGAGCCGGTACCCTTATCACACCACCTCCTGTGTATATGAGCCCAGAACCACCAGGAAAGAGTCTGAAGGGTGCAAGAAGATCAGCTGCGTGAACGGAAGCGCTGCTCTGTAGCTCTGGAGTACTTCCCGTGTCGTCGTCATCCTTTTCCGACATCTTCTCTTCGGCTTCCGGTCCCCAGGATCTTCTCTCATCCTCCAGCGTGGTGTTCCTGTTAGTGTCGTCCCAGTTCCACGTGGTCTTGCGCTCCTTGTCGCTGTCCAGGTCATCCGACGACGGACTCTTTGGATTCTGAACTCTGTTCTCGCCCAGCAGACGACTTATGCTGAAGGGATGACTCCTTGGCGCCTCGTTCTGCAGACTTCTTGTGTTCGTGTGACTGGGCGGCGGCGAATTCGAACATTCCGAGGGTTCCTCCTGATGATCATTTGAATTTACGTAATTCTGCGGACTGCAACTGCGCGAGTCCGAATCATCAACATTTATCTCCTCCGTGGCGTCGATGTCACTGTCGCCGTGTTCTGACATTCTTACGTCTTTCTCTCTCTCTCTCTCTCTCTCTCTATTATTAACGAGTTCCTTAATAAATACTGGACGTCCCGATTATTCGATCAGGCATCCATTAATTACGCGCACTGATTGCTCCTCACTGTTTCACGCTCGTTCCCTGACGTCTAGGAATGCATTATTCAGATAGAAAATGTCATTAAAGTGAAGAATTGATAATCTCAAAATTATAATTTAATTTAGCCAACCTCGTCCAGCAGCTGTTACGTTAAAAGGTTCGTGTCTGAACTAATCCAATTACCAAGGATGCTTTGCAAGCGATATGGGAGTGTCAATTTGAAATTGAAACTGCGCCTACCTGTCCAGGACCTTACCGCGACAGTTTGATAGCCATAAAATTCCTCTGAACACAGATCCTTCCCAGCGGGTTCCCAAAGGTTTCCCAAGATCGTCCTGCCCCCATTTTACGAAGGTTAAACAGTCACGAAAATCCGTCCACGATCGTGTCTTGTGCCACGGGACAAAAACATGGCCAACCCTATCATCCGTCGGATTATCTGGGCAGGGCTGTAACTCGTGCACCCCTAATCACCAAATCATTTCCAGGCGTCTCAATCCGAGAGGTCCCGTCGCTAATAGAAAATCCTAACCACAATTTCGTACGACGAAGACCTCGCGATCCTAACCTGTCAAAAATTGTTCCGAACAGTGACTCACGCACCAGTGTCACCAAGTCCCGCTCTAGTCTCGTATATATATATATATATATATATTTCACGGTACACAGGCTGCCACCCGAATAAAACTCGTTGAGTATAAATATTGAGATACACGGATCCAGCTCTTCGGTCGATCAATAGTCAGTTGAGCGAACGGAATCACAGCTGTCACTATGACGTCATAAGACAATAACCGATCACTGTTACTACCGTTGACGATAATGAAAAGGGTGAAAAAACAGAGTTCAGTAGTCTCTTGAACGTTCCCAAAAACACCATAGATCACTACGATCTTTCACTGTTAAAGCAATCCCATCACTGAAAGCTCTTCACTTCTAGATCAGCATCTTGGTCCCTCGCCGATAAGAATACTCGTGATCCAAGAGGTCAGCTGACGCAACAGTGAAAAGCGATACACGAAGCCGTGCCGGCGGATCGCGAAAATAATCTCGTGGCTTGGCTCTCTCTCTCTCTCTCTCTCTCTATGCGGTTCAGGCAAATATTCACAATGAGTCTGTCACACCGGCGTACGAGACCGGCCCGGCATGGTTGCTTCGTCCTGGCGGAGTGAATCGGTTTCAACGTCAGGCGTTTGGGACACGAAAAAGGGACCGACAGTTTGCCCCTACCAAGAGCTTCTCTTACTCACGGAACTGTATTTCGCTTGTCCCCGCCCACGTGACATCCCGAGCCAATGGCAAAGCGTCCCGCCACGCCTTTAAACGTTCACCATTGGCGCGCGCTAAATTGATACCTATTTAACATTTGAGCAGAATGTTGCCGGCGATCGCCTTTTTCCCCTCTATTATTTATTGCGATCGTCATTTTTTTCTACCCCGCTCGTCCAACCGTCCGCCTCGTACTATCGTGCGCGCAATGCTCAAGGAGCGGTAGAACTTAATTATGGCGAATACTCTTACTGCACATCTTCCTCGTTTATCTTCCCACCGTGTATATTCACGTACACGGATAGTCGCCCTTACGGCAAGTCCTGCCATTCTCATTTTCTGATCTTGCTCTTGATCTTCATTCCCATGTGCCACTACGTTACGCTATGTATGCTCTTATCGTTATAACCTATCACCTACATCTCTCAAGTATTCCTACTTAATGGATCTTAAAGGCGTATCGATGGGTTATGGATGCATTTATTTAAATTAAATTTTCATTATTTATCGTACCGCATGAAATATTCACCGTGCAGATATTTACCTGGGAAACTGCTCTCCTTCTCTTTGTATTATAAAGTGCCCAAGAGTATAACCAGTATAAGGCATATACCCACCGTATGGTTAAGGTGGTTTTTATTACGCGAATACTCCCCGTACTCATGTTCAACTTTTTTATTTCTCGTTTTTGCCAGTATTGCCAACCCAACCTCGCGCACGAGATTCTCTGTCCAGGGTGTTGATAGCCGTGGAAAAGTTGTTTTTCAACCAATCCCACCTGACTCGTCTTTACGTTTTCAAAATATAATTATTTTCCCGCCTCGGGATAGCTCGCGTATCCAATTATCAAATAAACGAATTAATGCCGATGAAACTAAGCTGATTAATGAAAATAATATTTCTCAAATAGAACGTCCTTTCAATTATCTATGTCTGATCCAAATATGACACTGGCTTTATTACCAGGTCAAAGTTCAATTTGATTGGCTCATACTGACGTATCCATATCCACACGGCGCACCTATATGCATGCAAAGTACAATGGATGGCATGAATTAGGGATGAAATTACACGTAAGAGGGACACCCAAACAAGCATCCGCGATTGAATTGATCCGCGCATCCCGGAGGAGATTAATGCGATTTCGCGAATCTTCGAAATTATGCAAGAAACTTGTCTCACCTCCGCGTTCGACGCTACCGCCATTTTCCCTCCTCGTTCCCAGCTGAGGCTGCAACCTCTTCACGCTGCCGGATCGAGGATCAATTTAAGTGTCAGGCATCCCCGCGTCACTTAGTCGTTTTCACCGACGTTCAAATAATTCATGCGACCCTTTAGAGAGATAGCCGGCAAGTGAGTTCAGGACCCGAGAGACGAAAGGAGTGAAGCGACCAATCGGACCAGCCAGAATTTCAGTCAACGTACCAGAACCAGCCGTGCGTAGAAAACCCGGAGCCATCCAGCCTCGATCCTGGCGGGTGTTGAAGAGGGTGGCGCTGCCCGTAGGTGGCAGGGCTTCGCGAGCGGGGTTGACCGCTCTCAAAAGATGTGGCGACAGAGGGAGTACGTTCCCTCGAAAAATCATCCCTTATTCAGGACCCTCTGACTTTTATAAGGCCCCCGCGAGGAAGGGCTGATTTGCTGAAAATCCGGACGGCTGCTTCTTTTTTTTCCTTCAACGAGCACCACTCCGGACGTCTCCGTTTTCTTTTTTTTTTTTTTTTTTTCAATGTTGCCATCCCTTATGTCGGTCTGGAAACAGTGGTTTAAAAAAGGAATAAATATGCTCAGACCTCTTCAGAGATCCGTATAGATATACGTGCAGGGTAATGAAATAAGGGATGCTTCATTTTACGTTTATGCATTCCTCGTATAAATATACGAACACACAGGTCCACGTGTTCAACGTAACTATTTGACAGTTGGCATGCGATTTCTGGCTAATCGCAAGAATTGCATATAAAAATTATTTCTTATAAATAATATTACCCGATAAAATTATAGTACTCGAGTCAAGAGTTGACGTAAGAAAATTGTTACTCTATTATAAAAAAAAAAAAAAAAAAAAAAAAAAAAAAAAAAAAAAAAAAAAAAAAAAAAAAAAAAAGAAAAAACAATTTACCTAAGACCTAGAAAACATATGATTCACCGCAAAGTCATTCGCAATCCACCGCAGTATCTCGGAATATTTCTCAATCATACTAATCGCTAGTTGCTCGTGACGTCACGACTTAAACGTCGCGTCATGAGAACTCGGACGACGATGATAATAATAATTGATATCAAACCGAGTGCACATGTGAATTCTATGAAGTAAACAGGAACCGGCGCGAGGCAGAACCAGCGAACGTTACATTACCACGAGGGTTCAATAAACATATCGTATATTCAGCGGGACAATTACCAGGGGCGTAATCGTCAAACTATATCCAGCAGATCCCCCATAAACCGTGCAATGCGAAACAGAGATGTCAACTTAATCCTGCGTATGTATCCATGCGAACCCTGACTGCACGACACCTAACCAGTCCCCGCGTCTAATATTATAATTCTCGTATGTTGGTCCCCGGAGATTGCCGAAGCGTGCGACCGAGGGCCCCCCTCGTGGCCCATACTTTGCAATCGGTCTTCTTGTTCCTTCGTTGGGCATCCACGCACTCGATACGCGCCGCAGCCACTTGTCGAGGGATCGTGCGATTGGCTTGTTGTGAAATTCTATCGTCATTCATATACGGGGTGAGTCGATTGCTATTCAGCATGGGGCTGCAAGTGGCTGAATGAGGGTAAGAGGCACCCCTTCGCCGTGGCGGCAGGTTGCCACGGGTCTCGGTTACATCCAATGTTTGTTTCTGGTTAAACGATCGATACGTGTTCTACTATGTATACAAAACGACTAAGACTGTATATATGTAAAGTAAAAAATAATTTTTCTAATTTTTATAAAATTTTAAAAACGGGCCAGTCACTTTATACGCATAAATTTGTACGATATCAGAAAGTCCAGCGTGAAGTCGAGCGTCGATTGGATAATAAAAGCTCCGTGCGAATTGTATACACATACACGTAGTAGTTACGCAGCTGCAAAGAGAATCGATCAGGTAAAACGCAACTTCGATGATTCCTTCTCGGTAAGTACGGCCGTATTAATTTAACGACTCGGAACATTTCTTACGAGCGCGACATTTAAGGCGCGTCCGCAGGAGGCGGGATTAACCTGAATTTCCTCGAGTAATTTGTGGAAGCGACCGAGGCACCAGGGCCGTACACGACAAAATGTTCCTACGAGATACGGCGCGCGGCACCTTGCTTAGATTTAGTGGAGAGATAAAAGGGTAGTTAGTGGCACCGCAATGGCCGCTGTTATGGATATTGCTAAGGTTGCTTGCCCGGTTATACATTGTTACTCGAATTCCTTTTTTTTTTTTTGTGGCCTAGTCGTTATATCCTTTCCAAGTTCTTTCTCTTGGAATTATTAGATTCCGTGATCCAGATGGAGTCTATACGCTCGGCATGAAAACTACCGAACAATCGTAAAGCGTGCGGCACGCTCGGTGAAATTATTTTCGAGCCAACGATGCTTTACAAGTATAAATAGGAAGCACGAGAAATATTTGCCAGCCGCTTACTATGGCCATTATGGTTTTTCATGGTTAATGGATATTTTTAATATCTTACTGGTAATCCACTCCTGACCACCGCACGGAAACTTGCTATCCGTAGAAACTATTCGAAACACCATCCAACCGCATTCACCTGTCCACCAGACTGTTCTATAGCCATAATATAATAGGACGATATATTTCATCGCTGTGGGATTCTAATCCCGTATTGAATCCGCAGGTATTTACCGATATGAACGGTGGAAAGTAATTTTCCAAAATTTTCGAGGGGAGGCCGGATGTAGGCAGCGGTTTCCTTAATGACAGGGGATGCTCGCTCAGCTAGAAAGTAATTTCTCCCTATGCGACCTTGGTCGAAGAAGAGGCGACAGTCGTTAGTCAAAACCACAAGTACGTGTATATATATATACATAATATACACACGTGTTAAATAATGTACGTGTTACATTTCCGGCTAAGAAAGTAAAAAAAGACCTATAAGATAACTCGAGAGCCGAATCGCCATAGATTTTGATCTCATGAGAGAAGGGAATCCAGAAAGAAGAAATCCACCATTGAATTCCCATGGGGTATTGAGAATCTGTTCGCGAAGAAACTTTAAACTCAAACGCTCGATTGCCCTGAGAGGCTCTAAGGTCATGGGAGTTTGTGGGGGGTGACCGATCTCTTGTAATATTCAGTGACAGAAAAGTTTAACAGCAAAACGATAGTCCCCATACATCTTGCAGCCACCTGGACCCACCATAAGAACGGAGACGAGAGAAATCGGTATGTGGCTATCCAGAGTGTACAGAAGTACCGGAAGTGGAGGTGGGACCATGCCGCAACGGAAGTATACCTACAGTGGCCAGGGTGAAACATTTATTTAGTGCCAGGGGATTTTCGGAATGGCGCTCGGCGACGTAGGTAGGGATGGTAACTTGGGGTACGATAACTTGGTTAGCCAGCCGACTTCCGATCTGTATTCTGCCTACGGACAACTTTATTACACACTGACTCCACCCGTATTATTGTCCAGGAGCACTGTTTTCTGGGATTTATTACGATTTCCACTACGGTATACCTCTACCGTACAAATATCTGCGCTATCTCTGATAAAAGATGTTATCCACGGATAAAATGTCTGGTAATGGAAAATTAATTTACAGGCTGAAAAACACTGTGCAATCGGTCCAGTATATAGGGCCGATTTTGCTTACTTAGCCCGAGCCACTAGTTGTAAGACCCAGTACCTCGGTTTGAATAGGTATATTTAAGATGTTAAAGCGAAATTTCGAAGAATGGGAAATGTAAAGAAAAAAAAAAAAAAAAATTAAATAAAAAATTATCTATAACCTCAACCGTATTTCAAAAGCAAGCCGGACATCGTTTAAGCTCGTTACTCTTATTGATCAGGTAGCTCTTAATAAATTCTTCGAAAGCCTCTAACCCTGTAGGTATACTGGTAGCGCCGTCCCATAAAGATAAGTCCCTTTTATAATAGAGATATTTAATAGAAGCATGCGATACATAAAACATAACCATAAACTCATATACCATGTCTCCTATTGGACTGTTGTGGTACCATACCCAGTTGGCCGTAAGAAGACAGCAGGAGAATTAATTACGTTTGGATGCCTGCATAATTGCCCATTGTTATCGCGACGAGACTGATAACGTATGAATAAAAAATATACTAGCTCTCTGTATCAAAAGCGTTCGTAGGAAAGAAAGTATTATTTTTCAAAAAAAAAAAATTTGAAAAAAAAAATTCCGACTCGTAATCTCTCCCTCTGCAAAAGTGATCGACAGTACTCGGTACCCCTCTTCTAATTCCTTCCGATGGTTCCCCCGTCTTGGCGTCAGTCGCCGCCACCGCCGATGCAATTTTCGCCGCGTAGCCTAATTCATTCTCTCATGATTTTTTGATTGATTAAGATCAGCCCCCGACTTGAGACGCGTAAAACTCCGTGAGAAGATAAAAGAATGCTTAATTCCCGGCGGCAGCCCGTCCGCCTAAAGAAGAGATTCTTCTCGGCTCTTAACCGTCACGAGGATGCTCTCCCTTATCTGAACGAGATAATTGCTTGAGCTCTCGTCAAATTAAATTTTTTTTCTGACAAAGTGGAACAACAATTTTACCCCCTCTCGTCTCGACTAACAATACGAGGATTCGCGAAGCAGATATGGATAATTGAAAAAGATATTGTGATAAATTGAAAAAAAAATTCTTATAATATACTGCTCAAAGTAAATTTTGAAAATAGCGTATTTACCGTGCGCTTGGATCACGCAACGATTGCTAAAATCCGTTGAAATTTTATTAGTGATTAAATTGAAGCGCGCACGAGGTTAATTGACTTCTCGGACACGTGGACTAAAACCTTCAATAACGAACTGATAGCCGTAGTGGCTTTTAGCGAGGTTACGAAATTACTGTACTAAAATAATAACTCGACCGACGTGAATATAGCCGTCATTTATAGTTCGCACAAGACTAGCGTATAAATGCATCACGCGGCAGAAACATTATGGATCGCGGGTTGTGCATTTTCTTGAGTAAAGTTTCACTCGAGTGAACATGAAAAATTCGATGACAAAAAACATACCGGGTTGTCAAGTAAAAAAGGCAGAACGTTATATATCTAAGAGAAACGCGCTATTCTCCGATTTAACTGTCATGCGATTATTGATTTTTCGAGAATCGTCCAGCTTCATTGAGCGTAGAAAAATAACCTAGTAGCTTGACGCTTCGAAGTTATGCTCGTCGTGGAAGAGTGGTTGAAATTTTTTAATTTTCCTATACCTCCAACGAGTGCGAGAGAGACGGAGTTACGTGCGTTCGCGTGCGTAAGAGAGAGACAGACGTACCGATAAAAGAAATTCCGACCCTTTCGGCGAATTGTCTCTACGTTGGCTCTTACTTTAAATTTTTTTTTTTTTTTTTTTTTTA
>NW_014332865.1:2053692-2102478 GCF_000341935.2 Cephus cinctus
TTATTTAAATTTTTTTTTTTTTTTTTTTTTTAATACGCAGTTTCCACATTTATATTAATAACAATACGGGTGTAATTGAGAAATTAATTTTGTATCTTTCCCATTAAACGATACATGGTCCTTGATTTATTTCACGGGCTGGGTACTTGCTAACAAGGAGTGTGTGGGTTGGCTAAGAATTAGAAATGCGAAACCTGCTGTTCCTATAATTTGGTTAACTATACAAGATATTAGTAATTTCTCGTGCAATTACGCTCTTGGATGTTGGCTAAGTACGTCGCTATATTAGTGCCGTTCGCGCAAGGTATTCGCGATTCGCATTGGTAATTTCAAAGGGAATTGGATTCGCGTCGGAACGTGGAAGGGATGGGTTACCGATGTAAATTCGTTAATTTCAACGAAGTTCGATTACCGTAATTTGCGACCCCCTCAGCTACTTTTCCTCGATGACCTCCATAGTGAACCTCATATAAACCCATACGAGACGATGATTTTCCATTTTCTTCGCGTTCTCATTGCTTTCGTAACTGAGAGCCAAATTAATAAGGTAGACTCAAGCACGTGATCCGGTAATTGGCAAACGATATGCGTGCACTTATTGCCAAGAGTCAATAACGATCGGTTCGCGTAATCGTCGTAAATAATCCAAAATGCCGTCGGATAACAAGCATACACATACGGTGGATGAAAAATAAAATGATAAAAATGTTAATATCGGCTCGAACCAAAGGATAATGAAATATTACGCGAAGGTTGGAAACTAAGGAGAAAAGCATAAATATTCAGTGTTCTCAAGTTACGACGAAATTAATCCGCCCTGGTGGATTTACGAGCTGGCAACCCTCCGAGGCTTGGCAGGAGGTCCGGACTTCTAAATCATCAGGCAAAAAGTTTGGCCAATTCAGTCCTCCTTTGAATTACCCAATAATTAATTAACGCCTTAATTAGCCATAATGCCTTGTTTCGGGATTTGAAAAAAAAATAAAAGAGGAAAAAAGTTACCGTACTTCAATCCCGAGTAATGAAAAGGCCTCGTTCAAGTGGCTATACACTTTTTCAAAGTTTCTATGCCAAAGGTGCAATTAGCTGGTACAACTTTCGGTGATTAATTAAAATCTCAAAGAATAACGTGAATTATTTATATCGCTTTATTAGCGTGTCTTCGATTAATCTAATCAGCATGTGCATGCATCCTATGCAGAGTCAGGACTGCACGCGCCCCGTCCGATTGACAATGCAGGTCTGGCGAAGGGCCGGGGAAAGAATCAGCAAAGTGGCAGGGGTGGAAACAATAGAGGGTGAGAGCGAGCAAACGAGTACCGTGAGTTAATAGAAATACAATAGAACCTATTTGAGGGGTGCGTAGCTACCCCTTGGTAAACGACGCAGGCTCGACACAGAAAATAAATCAAACTCCAATACGTTAAGTGGTTACGTCTGACATTAACCAGACTTCAGGCTGGCCGGAGGCTCGAGAGCAGCACGCCGTGAGATTAAATCCTATTTAATTTCAGAATCCACCAAAATTTTTCTCCGGCCTGCTCTACTCGTTTGGGGATGAATCGGTCGAGTGCTAAATGCCATAGTAAGCAAAACCAGAACACACCCCCGAACCAAGAATTACTCATCTCCTAGGGGTAGCGAATGGTCGTTCGCGTGTAATATAAAAAAAAAAAATTTTTTTTTAATACCATTTACGTGGGTTGTATAACCGTACGGACTTACCGTTCCTCGGCTATGTTCACGGCGAAGCGGCCACATTGGTGTCATTACAGAACAAGCCGAGATTCGCTTCCCGAAAGATCCGTAAGACGTTAAAGGAAAGTAAAAATAATAGAGCCGCAATGGGCAAACGGTACTTCCGAGAACGCTCCCTGGATACCGTGCAATTCCGCAAAATCTGTTGAGCACTTTTTCACAAATATCCACGACGCCGATCGGCGTCGACCGCGATATTTTGTTGCGTCAATACGCATTTCGCGATAATGTCGGAAATTGGCAAGCGGGCACGATGCATAAGCAGGATACCGCGGTTAAAAAAGTATCGCCGATAATAACGGCAATAAGACCTTTGAGAGATCGTTAAAACCGACGCTTTCATAACGCTACCGTTTGCTTCGGTACCCGACTTTACCAAGTCGTGGCGAACTTTGCAATTAAACCCGCCGACACTTTGCGAACCAGACGAGCGTCTTTTATTATATTTTTCCTCGAACTCCTCAACCACTCGGATCGTTGGTATAAATTATAAACGCATAACGATTGATTTCTTATGGTCGTTATGAATACTTATCGTCGCCCGGTCGGTAATATAGTTCGTTGTATCATTAACGCATTGTGGACAAGCCATTATCTTTCACGAGATACGAAGTGCATGGAGAAACCGTTAGGAAATTCTCGGACCTTTCGGGGATATACACGCGAAGATATATTTCGGAAGTGAAATCCGTCGTGCCCTATGGACCCGTGGGAATTCCATGCTAACGAAATTAGAGTTCCAGCGGACTGGGGCGAGGTCCAATGGCGTGACTGTATAGCTGTTGAAAAATCACTGCTCTCGGGAAGGTGGTAGGACTGCTGGTATATGGTACAGGCAGAATGGAAGACACTATGACTGAGCACGGGGCATTGCGCGGTCTAATGAAAACATGGCCGCCACCTAGGGATCTCCGATCCACTTGGTCGAAGCTGCACCGCTTCGAAAAATGGCGGAAACGGTGAAATCTGTGGAAACGTTATTTAGCATAGGTTGGGTTATGTCCAGCGACGCGCAAACAAATTCCACGTGTTTATTACGCAAAGGAGTAAGTGGCGAAAGTACAGTCTACTCGATAAATAATTTTTATCAATGACGTAACCAGTCTCACGCTCGTCATACACGTGGCGCGGAAACGAGGATTCGATTGAAAATGTAAGATTCTCAAGTAGATCAGAAATCCGAAAAGGACAAATTCTCAACCTGAATAATCCATTTGCACGTCGATAATAAAAGAAATTCGTGATTCCCATCGAAATTGATTATCGGGGATGAAAGCACCACTATCCCCCCCCACGCCCGAAAACGTAAACTTACGAGACGTTAGGGCTAGTGCGAAATCGCAGCGTCCATTTGGCCGTTCATCAGTTATTTAATCGCGACCCAAGGTACTTCGCGTCGGTCCCAGAAGTAAATCGTACCGTTCGCGAACTTTGTAAAAGCTATGTGTACGTAAAAAAAAAAATTTGCTATCAATTTTATCAGCACGATATCGGATATTATCAGTAAAAAAAAATCCATATGTTCGAACACACGTGATACAGAGACCGTGGAAAAAAGAATCTCCCAGCTCACCGATATAAATATCAGTACTAAAAGAATCCAGAAGAAAAGGATAAAGTTACACGAGGAATTCGAGGAGAATTTATTTTCTAAGCTGGCATAAAACCACCATGTAATTCCACGTGGTTCACCGATGCAACATCCTTCTCGCACTCGCTGAGCTTGCTTACGCGTTGGTGGAGCCTGCGGAAGATCTTATTGATCCACGGGAGGACGGTGTCCGCGATAAAACAAGCGAAAGCTCTCAGAAATACATTTATGGTTGAGGCTTGCCCCCGACCAGGTTCTCGGGCAGCCCCCCGGGCACCCCCCGGCCCCTCCGCAGCCCCGAACAGCCGCGTTTGCCCCCAAAACGTCCTATCGCAAAGCTCCGACTGGCATCCGAGATCTTATTGGGCACTAAAACTGCCAATTGTCTCAAAAGCTCGGCCTCGGCCCGATAATGAGGGATTAAATATTAAGGCGCGTATTCTCCGCGCGCGCTCACTCAATGTTCCTTTGTTTTACGGCGGAACGTGACCAGAAAGCAAGATGGCGCAGAGGAGCGCCGACCCACGAGCCTAACGCGATTAGGGGCCCCGACGCCTTGTTTTTTGTCTTCCACTTTCCGTTGCTCATCTGCCCTCCTATTCCCGTAGCCGGTAGCATCCCCCTTGGATCTGCAGATAACAGTCGCTATCGAAGGTAGGCACGTCCAGCGGCAGCTGCAGGACTCTTCGAGTCGCAGGTTGTGGGGCTACGTCAGGAGATATTAAATAATATCGCGCGATCCTTAGATAGTATAAAGGTTGAAATAATTAACGGGTGACTAGGAAATAATTTTGATGCATTTCAATCGCAGTCTGTTTTTGACCTATCGGTTTTTGATAATGAGGGAACATTTATGCCGGGTTAAATAACAAATTTTCTACAACCCCAAAATATAGATGTGGAATAACTTAGTGACCTGACGGTAACGAGTGTGAGGGCGGCCAGAGGGATTTTGACCATTGTGCGTGTCAATTAGGAACAGGACGATTTTCATGAACCATACGAAAGTACTGTAGACAGTGGACTTACGTATTGAGTTAACGTTATTAAACTACATTGATTCTCGAATATTGAGATTCGAATTATAAGTTATTCAAGTTCCGAACCTACATAGGTATATACAGTGTGGCGTAGCTTAGCTCGATAGACCAAACGACGAAGAAATGATAAAAAAATTATTTTCACGAAATTCCTATTTTTACCTAAAAAATTGTCTAGAAGCAAGTAGCAACCTTAATCGAGTCTACTGTGAATCGAGTAACGTAAATAGGAGATTCAGTGCGGCGGAGACAGAGAATTTATTTCTTTAAGACATTTTCCGTCTCCCTTCATCACCCTGTTCGCATACGCGTACCAATTCTGTCTCTTCTTCCCTTTCTTATCCATCTCGTGTTTTCGCACGAAGCGAGCAAACGAGACGCAGGCACAGTGACGGCTGAGCGGCGCTCGCGGTGGGTCGGAACAAAAGGGAAACGCAGAGCAAAGCCGAGCAAAGCGGAGCAGGCTTCTAACCTAGAAACTCATTACGGTTGCTCCGCCCCTGCCGTTCGACAAACAACCGGCCAATCGGATCGTCCTGGATCGCAATCGCGCCTCCACGCTTTAATCTCAGGTTGCGCTCTATACCGGCGGAGCTGCAGTCCTGGGCAGCTCCGTGCATTCGCGCCCCTCGCCAACCCTCTTCCCATGCGGGACGCGCGTTCCTGCGGAGGCGAACTGATGGGGAGTATGTGCTATAGGGAACGAGAGAGACAAAGACGGACGGATAGGTATTGGTAAATGAGCTAGAGGGAGAAATAGAGACGGTAGAATCTGGTTCGCTTCAACTAGCCAAGTCCGGTAAGTAAACGAAAGAGAAATGGACGAGGGCTCGTTGCTCTCTCGAATCACTCAGAGAATGGATATCGAATTGCCAGCTCAGGATTTGAGCTCCGATTGGAGACCGATTCTCTATACTGTTACGCTTCCAGGCCTGTGTCGTTACCGATCGAACAGCTCGCTCGATTCAATTCGATCATGAAAAGGGTCGGAATCGATCTGGAGTAGGTCGATGCATTTTTTTTTTATCCAGCCCGCGAATACTTTGGCACTATTTTGCAAGTCTTTTTTGTATTACCACTGATGTTTCGGAGAGTACAGCTCTACTTTTTTTTTTGACAGAACTTTACCACGTGACTGGTACTTGTTAATGATTTGTATTCAGAGAGCGGAAAATCATTATTTATTCATTATATCGCGACTAGACATTCTGCCATTTGAAATTTTATATTACTTTTTGGAGTAATTTTGAAAATAATTAATATTTCAATTTTTCACGATCGCCCATCTGTTTTTTGTGTGTCTAGTCAATGTCAATGTCTCCATCGATGCCTGAAAAAAATTTCGAAAATCGATGTCTATCTGAAAATTGATGAAAATCATATTTATTCACGGGAGATTCGAAATGAGTATATTTTTAATTAATCCGACACCCTATATGCGTATATCCGGATAATTTCTATGTCTATAAATTTTTCTAAAAATATTTCTCAACGCTTATATAAAAAATTCGTAACTACACTTGCGTAACAAGAATGTAAAACAGGGAAACGCACTCGGGTGCTTCGCGTTGCTCGTTCAATTTAGACTATTCGCGTAGTAGCAGCCTGTAAAAAGGTAAAAGTCCAAATGTATCAGTCGACAAATTAGTAGAGTACACCCGTCACTCATTGACCTGCCGATATTTCGGATTCTCTGAATAATTGAAGTTCATCGATGTTTTTAAATTTGCAGCGCAAGTAACATCCGGGATAAATGCGTTCGCCTGTGTTAATCTCCCCTTCTACTGGAATTTTGTTGGTCTCTTTAGTTTCTATTTTTTTTTTTCCCCGCCAACCATCCAATTCCCTCGATTTCCCTGGATCGTTTTAAGCGAAATCGACGGTATCTAGGAAAACCGCGAGTCTTCGTGATTGCCAATAGGCTGCGTTACACTTTGGATTGTTATCATTATTTTTCACTTTCGTTTCGCCAGAGTTACGTAACCGTTAGGCCGTATTACTTATTAACGGAAATATCATGGAAATCAAATTGACTGCGCTTACAAATGAAATTACTAATTTTGGAAATTACGTTCATCTAAAATGCATCTGCAAAAAGCAGACCGGATGCACCGATCGATCATGTTAATTCGTCTAATTAAGACGGCCTACGTCGCCGTTACAAATGCATTTCCTATATTTTTAATTCGAACGTCTTTCTGGAACTTATTTGTTATTTGGACATCCCGCCAACGACTCCAACACGTGGGACAATAATTGCGGAAATTATAAAATCATCTTCGCATAACTTCTTTAGACAGTGAAATTTTATGCGTTTTAATTGCATCATATATTCGATAGTAAAAGTATTACTGTTAAGCGATCATTTTGGATCGTCAGACATTAATTAGTCCTTCCGAGTAACTAATCGCCGAAGAACGGACAGATATGTAAAGGAGAGTATCGACTGATACATTAATACATACTAATCTTAATACAGACGTTTCATTCTGGTCTTATCTGCGCGAGTTATTAATTTTTAATTATCTGCCATTGGAAAACGTCCGGACAGGTAGGTAAAATGTCGGGCGCCAGACGGTCTGTAGAAAAAAAAAAGAAAAAAAAAAAAAGGAAACACAATATTTTATTCTCGTCGGATACTCATTAATAATTCATAATAAAAATGGTGGATTTTCATACCTTATTGGCACTTTTTAAGATTTCCTGCAGTCCTCGTGCGGAAGTTTAATTGCAAATTGTTATTCTTGCGGTATCGGGATAAGAGGAAGCGCGTGATTTGGAAATACGAATTGGGAGCGGAATCAGGGAGGAGGTGACCTACGGGTCGACCGTGCGATCGGCCTGCCCGAGTACTGGCGAATTACGAGGATCCTTTCTTAGAGTTTTCGGGACGTGAGACTTGCGTGAGGACGTTAACGAGATTTTCCTGAAAACGTTGGGAAACGAGGAAACGAGGCGCGGAGTGAGAAACAATTTGCGGTCGACAATTTGGCCATTCGAGCCAGTAAACGAGCTAAATGGTACTTGGAAACTGGAACGTGAAAGCGAACGAGCAGCCTCGGCACTTTGTCTCGCACGTAATAAGTATAACGATCCAAAATAGTTTTTCTAAGGGTTGGCTAGAAACATTTTGAAAAAGTCCTTCGAGACATCTGCTCGCGTGCGATTCACGGTAGGAAAATAATTTAGAGAAAAAAAAAAATACAAATTTTTCGAGATCGACCTTCCGAGGGTCCAATAATACCTTTTTTTACCAACTTCGGTGCGTTACGGTTGAAGAGCCCTGAAAGAAAGAAAATTTCATAATTACCATCAGTGCCACGAAAATTAATTCAAAATTTCATTACCCAAAGCTCCAAACAACAAAGCCACGAACCTTGGCAGACGTTTTACGTGTAGGAATAAAAATATCCGTAGCACAGGATCAAAGGTACTTTCGCGAAATGTCAGATGGCGCCACGGCAGGATCCCAGCATTGAAATCTCTGGTTATTTAACTGAAAAAAAAAAAAAATAAGAGTCTATTAGAAACTCGCCTTAAAATACAATAATAACTAAAGATACAAGCAAAGTACAGCGTTAATTCGCAAGGAAGTACTTTTACGCTTAACCAATCCACATACAAAGTCCCAAAGGCCGTCTCGTTCGGCAGAGACTTCGGATTACAGAAGATAACAATCTTTAATTATCTCGCAGCCTGGCAATTCCCCAGAAAACAATATCCTGCCGGGACGCGAGTATCCCTCGCGTCGTGGGCCCCATTTGCCAACGTTTAAATTTCAGATCGGGGTCTTTGAGGAGCTTTGCGCTTACGGTCGGCGGCACAAGGCCCAACCAACAAGGACCAAGAACGAGAAGTTCAAAGCGAAGGAGGGTTCCGGAGAGGAATTAAAAAAAATAAAAGAATAAAAAAATAAAAAAGACCAAACCCGGAGAGCATTCGTATCCGCTGAAATTGCCCGGCCATTAGCGATACTACGTTATTACGTCCATCGTTTTTTACCCCAACCTCCGTGCGCACGCGGCCATCTTGGAATATGGAATTGAGTCTGAGGGGCGCGTACGACGACGTATAGTCGGCAGATATATTATATCAGTGGAATTTCCATGCCAGTGGTTAATTGAATCGTATCGTACGATCCACGTGCGCGTATAGGTAAAATCTTTCATCTTTCGATATAAGTACCCGTGCTACGTGACTCATCCGATTTTTCGTATCCTTTTCTTTCATTTTTCCAAATTCACGAAAATCATTACCAATATACTTTTTTCCTCCCATAAATTCGACAACTTCGCTTCGTTCTCCATATTCCACGTTTTTTTCATAATTCTACGTATCCACCAATCGTCCTAACCCACGAGTACGCTTTACGAGCGTGACTTAATTGTAGCGGTAACTTTATCGTCCTGTATACCTTAAAAGCTATTACGTTCGAAGATACCCTAACAATTTATAAAGCTACATTTTATAAGAGCGCTCGTACAATTTCTTTGACTGCGCGAACACTTAGCGTTACGTTTTAACGACAGAAGCTGTTACCGTAACAATAACTCGGCGATGGAAGAGCGAAAAGGAAGGTAACGGCGTTACACGGTGTACCGACTCGTAAAATAAAGTACATCTGAAAACGAAGAATGTGGAAATACCAAAATCACGCGATCATAGAAATAACCTTAAAACTGTACCGAGTGTCCCGAGATAAAAAAAAAAAAATTATTTTTGTAAAATAAAAGAAAAATATTTATATACGACGAAGACGTCCAAAGGACAGTATACGTATATACATGTAAATCGATCTCTCGGCAGTCTTTCATTCGCCATACGTATAACCGTCTGGATTAGGCCAGAGTCTACGCCATTAGTCATTACCTATAATCTCCACTCGATTGTTCCGAATGGGCATCGACAGTCATTTCTTCTGACTTTTGACCCGCCAGGCTATAATCAAACGTAAATCGTGTCCGGCCCTTTTTATGGGATCCTTATATATCCAATGTAATAACGATACCGGGAATGATCCACAGCGAGAGACCCTTTAAGTTGCTTTTGGCTACTTCGTATATTACGTATGCGCTATGAATATCGATCCCCTACGAATTTAGATATATTTCATGCGGTGTAAAGATAAACGTATAAATTTGTTATAGCTATATTCGACCTATTAAATTACATAGGGATACCTTATGTGAATTTAGTACGTGTACTTTCTCGGGAGAGATTTTACCGATTGGCTACACGCGGCAGATCGACTTTATCTTTCGATAGTCTCTTAATAGAGAAATTGAATAGTGGCTGACGTATTTTGCATGCGGTACTGAAATATTAATCGTTATCCTAGGTACAAAATATAAATGGTAGCACGTATGGATACGTGATACGAGATCGACAGGGTTGTAAGATCGGTATAGTAAATACCGCGCAATCGGCATCCTACGGATTGAATTAACGATATCTTGCGCAAGTGTACTTCTGACTCCATTACTCATGATAAATTGGTACTGGGCTATTAGTAAACAGCGGGGCTAACGTGCGCGGCGACGCCAGGAGAAAACTCTTCGTTCTGGGAAGTCTAAATTAAAGCTATGGTCGTTTTGCGATCGGAAAAGGATCAGATCGGCATTGGGTTGAGAGCGTTCCGGTGTCGCTCGCAATCGGGGGCATAAAGTGTCCGCATAAAGCGGGGACCTTGCGGGTTCTAGGGGTCCCAGGTACGGCAATGGCCAATGTTGAGCCCCGAGAGCCTACCCACGGCCTGGAGCTTTTATCTCGAGTGACCAAACTCGCGGCCCTGGGCTTAGGGTTTTAATTCGAATAAATTCAACTTGACGAAGGGGCGGCCTTTTAACATTCCAACGATAAGGGAGCCGGACCCAAAGGAGTTCGTCTACTGCGAGTCTTATTACGTTTTGATCCATTTTTTAGTTTTCTTTATTGTTTTTTTTTTTCGGTTGCTTGTTTTGTTCCTTTTTTTTTGCTTCTTCGGTGCTAGAATAAATACGATCGCGTTAAATGTTATGTCGGAATCGATCGCGTACTGATTCTGAAGAAATGTCTTTTTTTCAACGAGAGGGTTATGACGCAAATACGGTTCGCATTGCTGAGTCGTAAAGTATAGTGGTATTCGATGGGGATAACGAAAGAAAGATTTCAAGTGGGATAGCAACGGTGTTATTATTGATCTAACGATATTGTTATTGGTAATATTGATATTGCGTGGGTTCGTTATGAACTAGTTATTTGGATACATTATTCTTTATCGGTTTGCTGTTTCATTATCTACTGTGGATTAAACCGTTTCCGGATATCATTATCATAGGAACTGACGTGCATGGTAGGAATGCAGAAGACTGTTTGGCCAATAGAAGGTCACACTTTGGTTTTTATCATTGGAATTAGTTATATTGGGAATTTTTGTTGAATTTTGGACTTTGCGGTTCGCACAAGTACATACTATAAAAAATACTTGAGAATCTCGATTTACCATGAAAAGAAAAAGAAATAATACCAGTTGCCGACAACGCATCTTGTAACCATGGTAGCTTGATGCATCGAGTATAGTAACGACATGGTCGTACAGATGGCAGTAGTATTCGATTCTATTGATAATGAAAATAGTGTAATAGTATTTGAAAATATTTCAAATAAATTGAATATTTCTATTTACACTATGTCAATAAAAAATATTTTTGATTTATCGGATCGCATATTGACAGTTTCGATTATCGACCATACAATCATTTACATAGAAGAATACTGTATTACCGACCTATGGTAAACATAAGTCACGATGTATCTACTGTATAATAAAAAATAAGAAATATTGCACAATTTATCTACAAACAATAGAAAAAAAAATGTTTGTTCGAAAAATTATTTTTATAGACCTGCAGTATCAAATAGTACTCACCAGATGTCGCCACAAACGAAAACGCATCATGTCCTCCGGGTGGTCGCAACCTCGTTTAAAATCTCGACGATACAGAACGTGTTTGCCTTGCAAACATCTTCATCGTAATCAGCAAGCTCTATAATTTAAGCGTAACGCAGAGAATTATCCGTGCCGATTGACTCGATAAGCACTTTATCGCCGGCCAGTGTGAACAATGAATTCTCAATGGCAAAATTATACAGTTCTCGGAACGACGAGTTTTCAATGACCCAGAACTCATCAAATGCGCGTCATATAAAGTAGCAAAAGAACAGGAGTCATCGGATACGGCGTAACATATAATTAGCGCATAAATAACAGTTAACAGATATCCTCAGCAAAGATCTCCCCATCTACAGTCTCTCTAAAACGTGCAGAAGTCAAATGACTTTAGAAGCAATAACAAGAAACCCAGGACTAAGGAGACGAAGAACAACCGAAAGAATCGATGGCTGCGATAAAGTCAGTCATAAATCCGTGCTGACTGACAATTTTATTTTCTCCTGTCCACGGCATGCATTTAAGAACGATTCCACGCGCGTACGCTTATTAACTTATTCAACTTGGAATTGCACCGAGGCACGGACCAGCCGCCCGGGCGCCGTAGCGTTAATTAAGGACTTGCCGTGTATTTATTTTGTCAAACGCTAAACTCTTGATTAATGGGACCCTCGTAAATTTAAGATACGCCATGATCGATCCTTCCAATTCCCTGAAGGAGTCGCGCAGCCAAGGTAGGTAGGTTGGCCATACATTTCAAAGGTTCACCCTATGCTCGGTAATTCTGTAAGAGAAAATGAAAAATGAAAACACATTATCCAAGTAATAGAATATCTCTTAACGAACTAGCCACTGTGCTAAATTACCGGAAACAGATAATTTGCGACGTTCATCGTCACCGCTCGACTTGTACTTTGGTTTCTTTTAAGCCGCGGAGTACGTAGTTAGAAGATGTCCAAGAAAACGTCTTGAGTAGGGGTCGACAGGCGTCTCTTTAAAGAAAAGGTCCAGTAGAAGGATGGCACCGTCTCGTGTACGTTTGGGTATCTTCATAGACGCGAGCACAGAGAGAAAGATCAGCTCTCGAGACGCAGCGATTAGTCAGGCGAAATCGTCCATCGCGTCTGAACATACGAGGGACACATGTAGCGTCGTGGCACCTCTGGAAATAGAAGAGGAAAATACATGTTGAATTCTTTCCGCTAACCGCCTACTTAATTAAAACAACATTAGCTGCTTTGGGAGTCAGAGGAACCGCTGGATATGGGCCGTGAAGAGATGCTGCGAACTGGCTCTGTCTCTCTTGAATCTTTACTACTCGCGAGGTACCCGAGGCAGAGTGTACATCCCGGTTGGCTGAGCGCCTCGTAAACTACGTTGCTTATTAAATTACGTAGATCGGGCCCCCGTGTAGCGTGCCATTTGTTAGAAGCATTTGGCAACGTCCACAACTTGATTTAACTAGGTACCCACCGGTAGGTGACTTCCACGAAGTCGTAGTTAGAGTAAGAAAAGATTTTTTTTTCTGAGACAGTGAATTTACGTCAGATATCTGCCAGTACCTTTGAAAATGTAATTTCGAAGGCTACAATGTCGCTTGTCATTATTTTGAGACGCGTGGCAGATCAAAGTGCATACTCGGCCAACATGCAACTGTTTAGTGCAAGTAATAGACTAATGACTCGTAATTATAAATAGCGCAGTTACTGCACGCTAGCCAATTAAACGCGATACACAGGGGCAGACTCCGCGTGGCCGACACCGTGACGAAGATAGGCCTAAGCAGCGAGATTTAAAGGCGACAGGTGTCTCCGTTCTCGGTCTCTTAGTTAGTCCTGAGATTTCTCTCTCCTCTCACATCGTACTTGATCCAGTCATTCGACATTCTCGCTACAGGGAAAACACTTAATACACCATTTTGCCGGAGAGAAGGACACGAGTATTAGTAATGACGGTTGAGGCAGCGCCAAATGCTCAGTCCATCTCGAGTCAAGTTGGATGACAGGCACAGGAGATGAAATATTCTAAAAATTCCATAGCGCTCATTAATTCACATAATGACTAAATAACTCTATCAGTAGTATTCGTAAAGAAAAATTCATAAACGTAACCTTACCTCGGTTCGTAGCAATTGCAGTGCACGTACGTAAAATTACAGCATGGCTACTGATACGTGAGTAAAAATGATTATCACTTGCTTGAAGATATTAAATGGATAGCTACGCCAATTGAATAACGACCTCGACTCCGCAATGATCCCATTGGAATTTCCATAATGAAATAGTACCGAATACGATATGCCTCCGCACTCGCAACTAAGATGGCGCGTAAACAGAGTGCATGGCATTACACTGGAAAAAATAACCATGCACAAGTACGTACTTAGCGAGTCCTTATCCAGGGCAGCGGAGCGTAGCTCCTTCGCGAACTCGATGAATCCTCGTCTTCGTTTTCATATGCGTTTTTACCTTCCTCTTGGTTGGGTTGTATCCACAAGATCCGAAGGCACTGGCCAAGCGTGTCAGCAGTTCGTACGTTGAGGGCCGAACATTTAATTTGTACACTACGCAGTCACTTTAATCTAGTCCAGACATCAACGACTCTCAGCTGCGGATAACGAGACACCACCGTGTAAATCGTGAACGTAATTAGTATGGAGCTTCTTCCTTTTGTTTACCAAGCTTTCTTCGCTCACGGATCGTAAGACGTAACGCGGCGTATAGGGTGTGTGTGCAGGCTACGTTCACGGATCGCTGGTTCAATTCTTCCCACGAGAGGGCAACACCGTGCTCGACGACGGCGGGAAAGACAAACAGGGGTTTAAAAAAGAAATTCCTCAGAGAACAGAGAGTCGCAAGATGGTTGCCAGCAATTAGTTCATTTTTTGAAGGACGAGTATCCCTCCTCCTTAAAGACACCCCTTACCCCCCTGGAGGTGTATACAGAGAAACGGGCGTCTTTCCCGTCGTCATGCAATCGCTCACTGTCACGTTCGAGAGGGCGCAGTATTTTCACGAGCCGTCGGACGCCATTTGTCTCTCTGAACTCTTTATTCTCCGACCGGAAATGTCCCTATTATGCGGACAATATTGTTCATCTTAGCGGTCGTCGCGCGCAGGGCCCTATTTTTTTTTAGCATTGCAGCCATGATTTGGACAGTTGGCGCGCGATGTTCTTCATCCCCGCGTTCGTTCTCGCGAGCTGCTACAACGAAGACATTTTCAGGTTACCTTTGTTTTTTTCATTTTTTTTTGTTTTTCATTTTTTTTATATCTCTTTTTTTTCTTTGTTTTTCTCGCTCCTCTGCTCAATAAGACTTTCAAATCTATGACGCCGAAACGAAACGCTGTGGGATTTCTCCTACGAGAACAAGGGGGTTTTCACCTGAAAGGAATATACACATATATAGCTGCTACCTATACGAGGTAACGATAGGCAACGGGGATCCCTTCGTATTGTGGAGCAAAACGAAAAAAAAAATAAAAAGGCTTCGCGTGGATAATTCGAAATAAAGTAATTCAATATTTCGAGCCTCTTTTACCTTGAATAATCAAGACAGCTTATATGCCGACCTTTCGTCTCGGTATGCTCTATCAAAATAGACCGTTTTCGGATATTCTCCCTGTAAATGACCGTGATCGGTCAATATGAGACGAACTCTTTGGTACGAGCCGAACTCCATAACGTCAGATCAGTTTAAATTCCAAGAAAACCCATAAACGACTCGACCATAAACGAACATATTTTACTATAAAAAATGTTGAAAAATCCACAATTCCACTACCAAAAATCAGTACGCAAACTCTCAGCCAAAAATGATCCGAAAGGACCGTACGTCATCCATCGAAACCACACATTAAAATGCACAAGAAATGCAAATCCAGTGTCAATAGATTGAGGTGTGAAAATAAAAAAAAATTGATTTTCACCCGAAAAAAAAAACGAGACACAGCTACTCCCATTTCGAACGACCTTCTGCCTGCAGGTGTGCAATTTGTTTTAGCAGACTTCACGGATGTCTCACCTGTTTTACAACGGAACGAACTTCAGTATCCAGCTACATAGATATACTATTAGTATTTTCTAGCAATTCCTTCCAGCTATGCCATTGCTATAAGTACCCTAACCGACTTGACTCAGTTGTAATAACCTTTTTCTTCGGCATTATCTCAGACTCGAATATCCCATGCACATAATAATAGCCACAGTCAGCTACCAGCTTCTCTTTCGTTTCGAATCGCAACACGTAGCTAATAAAGTTCCTTTGGTATGAAAAGCGCGATCCGTATCGTCGAACGTAACGACCGTCGCAATCATGTTTCAAGCGTACCAACCAACCAACTGCCCGTTACACTGTTAAGGGAGGCATTAGCGATTGCCTTCGATGCCCGATAGGAGTAGAAATGTCGCTAACTCAAAACTGCTCTCTTGGAATATTACAAGAATACAGAGGGGGACCACCGACTATACCTAAATTAATAGTTACACTGAACATACAGTCTCCCCGCATACAGTACAGTTCGATATTGTATATTCCATGCACATACAACATACATACACACTTGGCTGTATAAAAGATGAAAATTTCAAACAATCTCACACGTATCTAAGTATATCAACAAATCAACATACTCGTGGGACGTTTACGCGTTACTGGACGAAATATATGGGTGCGTTAAGTCACGTGGGGCATGCATATGCATAAAGCTAATTGATATTTAGTCGCGGTATGCTAACGCAATGGTGGTGTTGACGGGTCTCGCGACTAAAAAAAAAAAATGCTATCCGAGGAAGATTTCAGACTGGAGACTCTTTGGAATATATTCTTTCTTACCCCTTAATGAGTCGACTATATTTAGCGTTTATATATAGATATACACGCTTCTTATACAACGGACATATTCCTTGGGCGTTGCTGGCCGCTCAAAGACGCTCAGATCGTTTTGCCTTTACGCCAGGCATTAAATGGGTACACGAGTCCTATTCGCCAAGCGGCTGCAACGTTAGACATTTTTGTCGCGCAAGACTCGCATTATCTGCTGTTACGGGCAAACGGTAGTGACAACTCGCTGTGGCAATAATCGTAAAAAGACGCTTCATTTTATTATCGTCGACGAGCACCGGCTACGCATAACAAAGACTGACTTTGATTTTCTATTTGATGGCGGGTCGAACGTGGGCGCCTGATATACATATACGGTATATACGATATCGGCGTGCCTAGTTCTCGAGGACTGCGACACACGTGGGTGTAGAATCATTTTGATGATTTTTTTAAAAATGATGGAACATTCGATTCAATCGATATTGATAATACAGGGATGAAAAATGGATGGCTGTTAATTACGAAAATTCTTATCTATTTCAAATCTTCGCGGATCACGAGGAGTATGGGAATCAAAATTTTTTTTTTCTTTCATGGAGATTGCCGTCGTTCCCAGGTGCACTAAAGGGAGTTAAGGGCCTTTTAAAATGGCTGTCGTTTATGCGTAAGAGAGGCAGCGTTATGCAGCGCGTATTACTATCACAAAGAGGAGTCGCTGGCATAAATAAATCGTAAGTCACGTGGCGTCGTAAACGTCAAAGACCGTCGAGACAGTTCGGACGGAGATCGTCGCACAATGGCCGCGTTTTGCAATTTTACCGGGCATAATATCGCGCGGTCGACAATGAACGAGGCATAATTGGTAACGTAAAGAAAGGCGTTTCAGCGAGAGGTCGAGTCGTTCCGGGCCGAAGAAAAAGAAAAAAAACATTGGCGAATAATTATTTCGAAAGATTGCAAAAGATTGTCCGAGAGAAATACCAAATTATCCAATACTGTTTTTTGGCCGGGCAATTGCCTTCGATTTAATTTTCGTACCGATTCGTGAATCCTGTACCAGTTCCCTCAGTCTTTTACGTAAGAATGAGAGAAAAAAAGAAGCGGCCAGATTCATTAGCGACAGTTACTCGACACGTCGTTCGATTGAGGAGCAAATTAACGGAAGACCCACGGCGAATCAGGGACAATTAACGCACCTTAATAGAGGAGAGAGGGAAGAGGCATAAGATAACGGTACGGACGAAGACAGAGATAGTACTAAAGTCCGGAATGCCTACAGAGCCGTAGACGGAGGACCGAGGTGATCCGCGATGTAAAAAAGGGTGAGCCAGGAAAGTCCGTGAGCCATCAGCCGTGAGTTCGTCCCGAAAACAAAAAACAGTCGCGCGGGGGGCTAATTAATCACGCGCGTAAGAGAGAGAGGGAGAGAAAAGATAAGAACGGCCAAGGGGCTTAGAGAGATGAATGAAGTAAGAGAGGGCGAAAGGAGGGCGGAAGGAGGGCGGAAGGAGGGCGAAAGGGGTCCTTTCTGCCGTTTTATTAACCAATTAACGGGGATGCGAGGTTCGAGCAAACAGAGTAAACGGGGCCTGAAATTCATTAGCGGATCGTCACCTGACAGCGTCACAGTTCACTGGGTCTAAAGCGACGAAACAAAAGTTTAACCAAAGATCGATGACTCTGCGATAGTTATTGCTCCCCTGGACAATTACTATCCTGCAAAAGCTCAGTGACGCGCGAGCTAGACTTTGCATCCCCTATGCATTATTTACAGTGTGTATATATATGTATGGACGAGTAGAGGGATCGGCTGATCGAGTGATCGACTCGATGACGTAACGAGGTATTGGAAATCTGTCGTGGAAATAAATTTTTTTTTTTCATTGAAATTAAAAATTGTACTTAATGAAAAAGATTGCATTTTGTGTACGTTAATGAAAAAGATTTTTCGGGAGTGATCGATGTGGCGATACGGATAACGGCATGATCGAATGGTCCAAGGATCTCTATGACGATCCCGTTGACTTGGGGTATCGAAAGTATTGCTGATTTTTCGGACCATTAGAGTCACGTCCCGTTTGCAGGATCGGCTAATTAGCAAGGCATTCGAGCGATCCTGCCTTCTTCCTTCCTGCAGAGTCCTCAATAATTGTAATTGGACACGGCTTGGCAGCTTCACCTACAGCGTAGTCTCGCTGCCCACTTTACAATACACTTTGTCCATCTGCCTTTTAAGGAGTGAAAAAATGAAAAAAGGGGGCGTGGCCAAGAGATCAAAGGGAGCCGCTCCACCCGTGCCGGAGAAACGGGAGTGAGTCGAGACGTGGCCAAGAGAAGGTATGCACGCTACAGGACTACACGGCTACACGGCTACACGGCTACACGCTGCGGCCTACAACGCATGCATTTTGTGTCCAGCCAGAGGACGCAGGGCTGCGTCAAGTTCTAGCAGCGCCACGTTCAAGATAATAATATCGAACTGCTACTTGGCGATTCACTTTGAACTTTTATTACCTGCCGGTTACAATTTCATAGTACCTGCTATCGTTAGTCATTCATACCCAGTTGCTACTTTTACCGTGTTTTATCACGTCTTCGATCCATCGTTTCAAGACCATATAATAATATCAAGAGCCCTCTTCGGTGCCAGTGAATGTACGCACCTGGCCTGAGCTTGTGTCGGTGGGAGCTCACTATCGCGCCAAGAGCTAACGATACTGTAATATACTGTAAAACGACGTCAAGTGGCATCTCCTGGCGACGAGGTCCCGCGTCCGCCATCTTGGTTCACCGCCGTAGGATGTGGTTATTAAAATAGCAGGGCACGCTCGATGAATGGGCCTCCCCTGAAATGGGACTGCGTGATGCCAAGTTCGCGAAACTCGATGTCCCATTGGTACGAAAAAGAAAAAAAAAAAGAGAAGAAAGAGGATGAAGAACATTTGCATACACGCATCCCGTATGGCCCTGTCTCCACCTTCTTGGCCTTCGGACTCATTTCCCACCTACTCTGGCTAATCTCGAAGGTATATGTGGAAAAAGTGTTGCATGCATGTACTTTGCGATTGATCGATTACGTGGCAATATCGATATCGTTATATACGTTACATGATATAAGAAGCTACCGTGTGTCTTCTTTCTCTCTTTCTCTAATATATATATATATATATATATAGGCTTCTTGATGCTCCATCTATTACTCTTGTACGTCCACCTTTACATTTTAATGGAGTCCAGTGGTTCTCCACTGATTCTCATTATCGGATATATACGAACCGACTGACGTCACATAATTTCGCCAGTCGCGGTTGAGAAACCGTGTCCAAACATCTACATTAGTTGGCGCGGCGAGACGAAGCTTTTGAAAAGTCCAGGGACGCATTTAAAAAGTCGACTACAGCGCCGCTCAACGTCTGACGGCGTAATTGGAAATACTTGAGTTTGGACTGAGCTTGACGATGGGAATATTAAGAGTGCCAAGTAACGTTTCCTACTGTTTCGATTTTTTTCTACTTTTTGCTTCTCCATTTCTCTTCGGTGTTTTTTTTTTCCTTCATTTTGATCGCCCAAGACTACCCGGATTCGATTAAGATCCAACGCCAATTGTCCACGACGACGTAATTTCGGTCGACCCCCGTAAGCGTGCATTACCAAAATGAAAATATACATCAAACCGGAAACGAATTTGGGGAAAATGACGGACCGCATTAGGAGAACTAACACGAGGAACGATAAGCCCCCCACCAGATCCCCTTTCACTCCGGGGTTATTATTTTGATGTTTTTTAATTTCCGGTTTTTGTAACGGATACACTCATTGTTCTCGCTTCGAATAACCCCACTTGTCTTATGAGAAACTCCATTTCTCACCTGATATCCAGAGATTGGTCGTCCATTTTGTTTTTCCTCGCCTCGCAACTAACCGCCAGTCCTCGATTTTCTAACCCTTTGCTACGTATGACGAGATGACTATAAAGAAAATTTTTTTTGACAGTTCAAAAAAATTGATAATTATTTGAAAATTTCCCAATTTATCGTGTACTTCGTTTTTACCATCTATATACTGTGCGGGGCCTGTCCATTAAAGAAGCCCGGACACATTGTAATATTTTGTATCGAGTCCCCAAGAGGAATATGAAATTGTCAAAGTTTCCATCGACGGGCGTAACGCGTGAAAGAGTGATGCGTTGTAGCGCATGTGTTATGCAAGAGGAAAGAAACGAAGGAGCAGAAGAATAAGGTGTATTACCGTCTAGCGGTTTTTCCCTTTAAAAACTACAGGACAGCTCAGCGGAGCGGGAGCCATTCACGTGCTACTGGGACTCGCTCGATTTCTTGAATATTTGATGCCCGTCGACGGCGGCCATTTTCCTTGCCGTGCTACGGAACATTAAACAACTAGGGTTGTTAGCCTCTTTATCTATAGGCTCCACCGTAAACCCACACGACGCGGATACATTATTTAAGATAACACGTAACTCTCTAACCATACGGTGTCCGTCTCGATCGCGACGAGACATTCAATGTCGCTTGCTCGCTATACCCGCCATTGGAAAAGAAAGAATAAAAGGACTGTTTAGCAAATCAAGAGAGACGATTGGTAAAAGTACAAAAGTCGATGCTAAATAAGATTCAAATATAAAATATCAGGTAGAACGTCTACAGATGTTCCTATTGAATGATTTATCAGCAGACAACTTCGGACTGTGAGAAATGCCGATAATTTTTTTCAAAAAAAAAAAAAAAAAATGTATTTTTTAAAAATTTTTTAAAAAAATGTATTAGTCGTTATTATTTTGATTATAGTAAAGCACGTGGTAGGTGTAATGGTGAAAGATTAGAAATAATTTACATGCACAAACGAATAGTGCCCAACGTACACGAACAGATATTAGACGCTTCGGATGGTCTTTCTTATAGAATTACTTTGTTCGCTTCTATCAGCGTCGAATAATTTTCTTTGGCTATACAGAATAATCATACTTCCATAGGGATTTACAGGCCCGAAGCTTTTCGTGACTTTCTATTGGTTCGCATGCACCTGAACCATGCGAATATTAGTATCGAGAGATTCTGTCGGATTTGGGGTGCAACTTCCGGACTGATAAGATTATTACACAGCTCCACTGTCATTACAGAGCTCTGTATAGCCTTTGATTAATCGCACCAATTCCACGTGCAATGAACCAGGACTGGGCTTGCTGAGCAACGAGAGTGAGATTTCGCAAAGATTTCAGCTGATTAATCGAATTAATGAAGCTTGGTCATTTCATAGGGAAATAGGATGGTATGAATATTATGCGTTTTTGGAATCATGAAATGTACGCCAATAATTTCTATACTGTATTCCCTATGATTCTAGTCTATATGTTCCCATTGAAGAGATACTCGCCCACCCCTGTCTGTCATTTACAATTATAGGCTATTGTTTAAACGCTTACCGAATAAAATTACACGCGTTTGCAACGGCAACGCACGCGATCTCACTTTACGGATAATTGGCAAAATTGGCCGGGAAAGACCGGTAGGAGAGAACTAGTTCCTTCTTGGAGATGATTAATTATTATACAGTTACACGTACCACCCCCTGGATATAATTGCCAACTGCATGGCTTCGGGACACGATAAAAAGGTCGGGTGCATTGGTGCATTTTGCAAAATGCATTTTTATAGTCATTAAGCTCTTGGCCATCAAGTGGAAACGTATCTAAAGCTACCCTATACGGGGCGTACTCTATTATAGGGATCGCTTACCCCACTTCGAGTTACTCGATAGGGTGTTGGTATTACTGTTTCGTTTCCTTCGGACTGGCAGTTTAACGTGTGATACTGTATCTTTGTGTGCTAACTTTTTAGGTAAGGAAAAGATTTGTTTTATACTTGGAATGTTTGATCGGTGAATAAAAATGGGACTGGAAAGTATGGAATTTTGTATTTTAGAATTTGTTGTTCAATTCGATACTTGAAATTCATTTGAGTATGAGTCATGCGAAAATCGAAGGAGGTATACCAGGTGGGATTACGTATCTATGGTAATTTTTGATATTTTGCAAAATTTCATTTAAAAAATTAAATTTTTATATTTTCGAAAAATACGTTTGTGCGTGATAATATTCTTCGGATTATAGTTAAATCGTATTTTTTATTCGAGTCATTTTTGTTCACGTGCTCGATTATAGTACTGTTTAAGAATTTTATTTTCCAAGAAGATGGCTTTCGGTATGATACTTTTTTGCACTTTACTAAGATGCGTTCCACTAATAGCTATTACAGGGATAAGAGGTGGCTATAAAGTGTGTTTCCTTGGTAAAACTTTACTATGTCTCGGGAAATAGGCTGTAAAAGGAAGCTGAAAATTTATAGAGCCATTCAAAGGCCACTGTAGCTCGTTATCATTGTTATTTTCGATATTCTCATATAAATAATTATCATAAAAGATTTTCAGTATCGATTTCTCCTTGTTTCCAAATTTTAATTTTCCTTCGATATTAATGTTTAATAAAAATTCGAAAATCGCCAATCAATATCGGCAAATGCGTTACTTCCCAATTGGGATATATACACATATTGACGAAGAATTTCGAAATTTACGTACAGTCGAGCTAAATCTCGTGACGGGCGTCAGTAAAATTTCAACTGCAAATAGAATTCAGTATAGTTGTAATTGAATTCAAGAAAATTGCCGCTTTCGAATTGAGAGCATCGAGTTTTGCGGACGATTGCATACGGAATTTGACTGCTTTACGGAATTTACTTTTGTCACGAATGCGAAATAATCATAAGGTATACGTACCTCGGGTGTATACCTGATACACGTATCCATATTGAAGTATAGAGGGATTTACGTAAAATCACTATGAAAAATATCAATGTAATATTCATCCGTCGCAAAAGTTGCATAAATAAACGATTTATAACGGGAGGCAAAACCCTTTCATAATTTATTTCTTGTTGCCCGTCATCTTCCCGAAATTACATTTGCTCCCATAAGCCGCGCAATTTAATTTGCATTTGTATACTGCGGTAAGCCTACCTCTCTCTCTCTCTCATATACATGCATCTCAATCATAATTGGCTGGTTGCGTATGATACGCACACGGATAATAAGACATATTTAAAATTATTTATTATTTATTCACACGTTATACAGTATATAAATTATATATATATATACTCCACAGAAGATATGGTAAGACAACATTTTTATTGCAACCTAACGTTATTCAGTGCAAAGTACCGCCTGAAGGTGGTTCTATTATAGAAATGAAATACACAAGCCAACTTCAGGTGGTGCGTTTATCGCGAATAACCCTGTATAAAAGCGTGCAATAAGAAAATGAATATAATCGCAAAGGGATTCATGCTCGAATAAAAATGTAGGAATAATGTAAAAAAGCTTCCTCACAATCGTCGTAGGTTAATTTTGTCAATTAAATTGAAGCATTAATTAAAACGACAAGGATTCACAGTTTAGATACAGCGATTGCAGAAGACGAGTGTTATACACGGTACGTAATGCGAAATCCAAGGCAATCATGAAAATACCGTAACTCACCGTTCAAGAGAAAGAAAAGCCTCTTTCCCCTCTGTGTAAGCAAACCGGCGCCCTGCGCATGTAAATTATCCGACGTTTCCAGAAGCGGATGTAATATCATTTTAATGACGAAAAAACGCGCGACGGGCAATTAATTCCTCAAAAATTAAAACACCGTGCGGCGTCGATTACATCTCTCGGCGCTTACGGGCTTCGCCGTGTCTGCCTGTTTGCGGCTGAGTGTGGACACAGAGATGGGCAATCGAGATTAGAAAATGTCATTAGAATGGCGCACAGTGTTCCGGGCCGTTTGTCCCATCAACGCCTACCGGCTAAATTGTTGTAAATTCAGTGCGAGCAGCCACGACGCCGTCGTCCCAGCGTCGAGACGTCCCCCCGCCGCTACGTTGCTCCATCGCGGAAACTTTTAACGAACAATTGTACCAGCTATCTTCAACGGACGACAATTCCGCGATTTCACTCGAGTCTGACAGCTCGAGATCCGTAATGTTATTCCGAACTGTCACTTGCCACGTGTTACTCCCCATTTAAAAAATAATCCAGTTCCTCGATGCGTCGCGAGCCCACGTGTGTTTGTGCTTAAAAATCTATTAAGAACTGCACAGTAATAACGGCAATAAATATAATTTGAAAAAATTGTCACCTCTCTAGAAACCGTATATCCTCAAATCGTATATCCTCACGATCTCCACTGTACCATAGAATTTATAAAATTTCGAAATGGCGACGAGTGCAGATACCAATCGGCTCGTTACGGAATCTCAGCTCTATCTCGAACATGGGATTATGAATAACAAATGAATAAACTCGCTCGCTGGCAGCTCTGACCAAATGGGTAAACGAAGCGCGAAGTCGACGTCCACCGTGCACACGAGGACGCGTCGGAAAACGCGATCCGCGCGATAGAATCGCTCGGCTAGAGAATTCCAGCGTGTAACGTAAAATTAAGAATTACACAAGCAATTAGCCATCCCACTCCGGTGAGCATCATCTCATAATTGTTGGTATGTAAGATAAGACCTCGAATTATTTCGATTCTCCCATATACTACCCTATATCTACGTAATATAAAATACTAGACGGTCGTATATACATATATAGACGTCTAGGTACCGGATAAATCTCATCGTCCCACCTGCCATCGAATAAAAAGGTACACGTAGTGCAGTGTAGAAACACGACTTTAGCACGAGGCATCGTAAGGCCAGATACATATAATGTTAAGGCCTAATGGGGGGTGGGAGATTCATAGTGCTGGACGAGAACGAGGACGAGGTAGACCCTCATCGAGGAGGTGGGCAAGATAGAGAGGAGGTCGGGACGAACTAAGAACAGAGGGGTGGGAGAGGTGGAACTACTCCCACCACGCTCGAGCGGCAGAACATCAAAGGGAACCGACTTCTCGTTCGCGAGGTGAAGAACCGGCCATCTCCGGGCCACACACGAATTGCCTTTATATACTTTACGCTCTATACTTCTAAAGTGTAATACCTTGATGGTCTGGCAAGCCAAAGCAGCGCTGGATAGGTTATTGCTATACGCTTGCTAGGAAATCAGCAACAGTACGTTTCAGACCCTATTTACATGGGTTCGCGATTTTGCCAAGGAAATATTCATAATTTCATACTCGTGTGCGAACTCTAGTTAGAATCCATATAAAACGAGATAAGACGGTAGGCTGAAAATTTTGAAAATTTCAACTTTTATTCTTATTTACGTTCGACTTTGGAAAATAAAAATTTATCGTTTTATCACTGTCCAAAGCTTTAAGGTGGTTACTGGCAATTTTGAATTTATTGTGAAATCACATTCCAATAATTGATCCCATTATTATTTTATTTTCTTATATATATGTATATGATACTGTATCATATATACGATGTGTCGTTGCTTTAATACAGGGTTGTTCGATGGGTTTTACGCCTCGGGCAACCAGTCTGTTCAAAGGGTACGAAGAAAAAAAACATTAAAGAAACTATTGTTCCTTTGTCATGACATTCATATCTATATTTTTCGAATATAGCTCTCGGCTTTGGTCGATGCCAATATTCATTTTTTTTTTTTTTTCGAATTCAATTTTAATACAGAGTTAAAGATACATTATTATTATTATTATATTTTAGGATAATTACAAGAATCCACCTGATTTGATATTTTGGTCGTTCCCTTGGATCAATTTTGATAATACAATTTCCCGTCTAATAACACTGTACGCTTCGCTGTTACTTACAATGTATCGTGCATGCGTATGAATCTACTTGGCTTTAGTCAGAAACGAAGTAAATTTATGAGTAAAAAGTAATAATTCACCAGGAAGCTATTCATTTGTTTCATGCTTCTAATCATCATCAGCATCGTTAGTTACACGCGAGATCTAAGACTAGGAAGACACGTTCGCACGTCTTTCCCAGTAATCTCTACCATTTAGATTTTTCGTCCCCCCGTTCCCGTCCACGCATGCCCCTTTCACTCTTAACACTTGGGCCTGTGTAATTTTCATATTAAAAAAATTACCCATCCGGAATAGCACGGCAGTCTGGATGTCCCTCATCCAACCCCACGTGCGGGCTATATATGCCTATAAGCTGAGTCTCGGTACCGATGACTGATATTTAAAAACTATATTGCACATTAATATCAGTCAACCAATGAGACAGCGTAATGTCTCAAGCAACGTGGCATATTCCCCTAGAAAACTATTGACCAACGGAAGAATAGAACGAGGTCGCAAAGGGTGCAATGACACCGGGAGCACAAGAAATCTATTTCAGGTTGTACACAACAATATAAAATTATGGCGTATCGTCTCATTGAATTTCAGGAGTCGGTAGACCGTCAGTACCGAAAAGGCTGCTGGGGCCAAGGGCGTGACAAATTTTCGTATGTCACTGGCCCTGAGGATGATGCCAAAGTGGCTGGGAGATTGTCATTACGCCTGTGGACAATGCAGAGGTGTGTCAAATCGTAGTTGGGCGCGCGCACGAGAAAATTGATGGAACGTTCCTGGCTTGGCTTCGAAAAGGAAAGCAGCCACCCTTCTGTCAAACTGAATTCACTGTTGGCACCAATGGTCCAGGCTGAGCTGATCTCACTCCTCGAAATGGTTAGTGAAACTGATTCGAGCTAAATGGACCCTAAATGGAGTTCGAATGAAGTGTCGGGTCTTTTTCTATATAAACGGCGGGTAAAGGACCCACTTGAAATATTACGAAGTCAATGCCTGTAACTGCGACTACCGTATACTTTTTCGAAATGAAATAAAATGAGTAAAAAAATAATTTGATGAATTTTCGATAATTTTGCAAAAATTCATACCAATCATGTATCACGCATATGAATATATGGAACGACCCACCTCGATTATCAATATTCGCTGTGATCTAAATTTTATTGCGAACTTGGAAATTTAACGATCTGTCATCCTGCGAAGGTAATCGGCGTCGCGACGCTTATGCTTAATTTTGCTGAAAAATGAAATTCATGAAAGCTGAGTTGACGCGTGTATTATAAGCATTGCACTTTATGAAGAATCGTATGTGACTGTATATGTATAATATGCATATGTGAATGTAGTCAGGTAGGATATGCGATAGACTCCCAGGAAGCTTGTGACATGATGACGTCGTTTTACAAATGACGTAAGGACATAATGTGGGCTAATATATTAGCATGATAATGGCCGCCGTGGACGCTACCAGGGATTGGCTCTCGTACGTATACACACGATGCGCTTCGTTCACGTACTAATATGCAGGACTATCCTCCCAATGGATCTGTTTCCCTTTTATGAAGACCTACCCCAAACCAGATTGAAGTCATGGAAAAAGCCCCTCGATCACCCCGGGCAATAATTAAGCCCATTCAATGGGGAGATTTATGTAACTCATTCTGGTAAAATGTCTTACTCACAAATCGACTATACATAACATATGCGTGTATATACATATAGTGCGATACTTATGGGTAGAAGCAGTTGGCGGCCATTGATACAGCATCAAATAGTAAATATATTGCACAGTAGATAGTTAAGTACTTTGTACACGTGTTATTAGAATACAGATAGATAGCTGATTGTGAATATCGTGAATTTCGTTGAAATTTAGGTTAAACGAAAAAATAATTGAATTCCACGAGAATATTTAGGTATCGAAGAAATAAAGGGCAGATGCCGCTGCCCGCGCTAACTGGCTTTTAATTTGACCCGTTAGAAATTGGAGGCCTTCATTTTATTATCCCGCTCTGACATTAGTCTTATCTTTTGTTTCCGATCTGCATTCACGCCTGTATACCTAGACGCGGGTAAACGGCGGATGTGTTTTTTGAACCAGTAATTTTTTCGTGCTCGAGAATCGTGAAATTTCGAATATCACGTGTCACAGTGCATATTGTGCTTTTGGGATTGTTTTGGGTAATTACGTATGAGTCATTCATTCGACTTGTATCGAGAAATCTATCAAGTGATTCGTTAAGGGAACACTGACTCTTTCGAGTACTCGATATCGAAAATCGATCGAATTCGCAGTAAGCCTAACCGCAGACATCGCGCCAGCTGCTGAATATATACAGCTCTCGGTATATATTTCGCACAATAAAAAAAAAAGCACGACAACCTTCATAGACTTTGAAAATTTCAACAATGGCACTACAATGGGCCTGACGTACTTTCCGTGTATTTGAAATCGATCGACAATTGAGACTTCATGTGGATTCGACCGACACTCTCGCGAATTCGTCGCGGTTTTACCACCATTGATGGACACAATGGAAAATGGTTCCCTGTTAAATAAGGCCCTCTCTTGCAAGGGGCCTTATGCGTTTAGAATGGAACTCCTGATTGCCGTTATTCTTCGGCAATTCGGCAAACTAAGGATGTCACCTTTCTTTTTTTACCTTCGCTCCCACTTTCGCGGTTGGTTCGAAGGTTCATTTTGAAAAATATTTCCGGGTGGTCCAATGTATGAAAAAATCTTGAAAATTGAAAATTCACAATTTTTTCTTTTTCCAAGATTGCTACCGTACTACAAAATAGTTTCCCGTTTATCGACTATCAAATTCTCAGCCCGTCTCTGATATCCCCGGCACGAAAGACCAGACCATAAACCGCGTCGTCTTGACGACGCGGACGACGTCCGTCAGTCGACGAATCGGCGAAGGTAGACTAGCATCGACGTCGCGACGTCGCTCTCGCCCATCGACAATGGCATCGGGACGAAGATTCTTCGCTCGTTCGACTGGAACAGATTTCGTAATTGAATTCCATTTAGACACACCATGCTTCTGTCCTCGATAGCTAAACGATCTTCGAGCCTTTACCGGATCATCAGGTTGATCTGGAAGAGGCTGGAGAGTTCAGATATCAGAACAGAAGCCTGCGTTAAATCAATTATCAATTCGTCATCCTAGCTAACCAGCTTACACGGCGTATCTCGGCATTGTTTTCACCATACGGAATTCAATTATTTCAAAGTATCATGAAACTCGCCGATTTCATATATACATATATATCAAACCCATATAAAAAAGATACACTTCGTAAAAGTTCAATCTTAAATCGAATTTCATCTCCCGCGAAATCTCATGTCTTCTTAATTCAATTTATATCATCTCTATATCTATATTTCACTCGATCTCTCGGTTCGTGCCTTTTTCTATCTTACCGACGCAGACTCCGTGTCTCTTGTCACGCGTCATTGCACAACGCCATACTTTTGCTTTTTTTTTTATTTTTCATCTTCCCAGCATCACCACGTTTTTATCAATGGACCTTCCGAACCGAGTCATGATTTGATTCAGTAAACCCTACAGGTATAAGAGGAAGCTACGATACGATCACCAGTCATCGGTTGCCGCCATTCAAGCGACCATCATGTTCCTCGAACCACGTTACTATGGGACACGTAATTCCATGATTTGGGGTACATCGTGGCAGACAGTTTCCTTTACTTGCCCCTTTTTACTTTACTTACGTATATAAATACATTGTACATCGCTAGGTACTTATCTCTTACTTGGTCTTTGCCACGTGTAGAAATATATGCGGGCTTATATATATACATATATAATTATATATTATTTATCCACCTACATGGTATACCTAGCTGGATACTTACCTCTTTTATGAAGTGACGGGTTATCCACTTCCCTTCAACTTTTTACGTGTATCGATCGTTCCCTTGAGTTTTGCATTAAACATGCACGTCTAATCTACATGACTGGGATACGAGCATTTAGACGCTAACTGAATTTCATTATAGAACAGACTGTATTCTGGGTATCTAAAAACACAATTTGCATTTGGTCATTGGTAGATGTGACATGTAATATTAAAATTTTTTTTAAAAATTGACTAAATGGCAATTTTATCATATATTTTACAGGGTTGAGGGTGAGATGTGAAATTTTGAAAAAATTGTATATATGGTAAGTTGTGAGAGTTTGCCAAAATTTTTGGATGTCATGACAGTTCTACGAATCTTAAGTTTCCAGGGGTTCAGGCTACAACCCTTTTGAATGGGTCGGACTGTGGTATTGGTTTCTTTGTAAAAGGGGTGTATCTATTGGTTTCTGTTTCTGTAACCGATCTTGGCCGAGAGGGTCGCGTGGCTAATAAGCGGATTGGGACTGACACCTTCGCCAGGTTGAACAAAGAATGATCGTTTGTCCGATTGGTAATGGCTATCGGCGGGCATTGTTCGATTTTTGAAAAATCGCTGGTCAAGCGTTCCCGTCTTTGGGGAGGGGGCAACAAAGGGTGCCGCGATACTCGCGGGGTGGTCTTGCACGGTAACGGCGTCTTATGGGTCCTAACGTCTAACTAGAGTTTAATGCGCGAACGCGAGAGAATTGTGGGCTTCGGGGAGTTCCAGGGGTTTTCCCAAATTATCCTTCAAATTACAGAGTCACACCTTCACTACCTACAACTGGCACTCTTTCAAACTTTTGCCCCCGCTTCGGGTTCTAATGAATTTCGACCGCCAACGACGAGGCTGGCTGTCGGGTCGCGGATGAATTTTTGTATTATTTTCAAAATAACTGATTATTTGTATAAATCTTTGAAAAATACCGCTTATTACCGATTTGCCTCTTTTTTCGGGAACATCGAAAATATCCGGTAATACGAGGGAATAGTGCAAATTGGATTTATCGAAAATTTCAAATCGGACACGAATGCAATTTTTTTACGTAAAATTATATTTAAATTGATAAATTAAATTTTTACATTAAAATTATTTATTGATCCAATTATTATTCTTAATCCAGATTCATTTTTTTTTTTTTCATATAAAAATATCCCTGTTTCCTCTATTCCCTTATTTTGCTCAAAGGAGGTGAGCATCGTTCGTCGATACGAATTTTTGAACGAGGGTTATAATAATAATATAACTAAAAATAAGGATTGTCAGGTAAATCACCGTCGAAGATGTATCCGTTAATTTGGCGCGTTCGCGAGCTCTCGGGAAATATTTCCCGGTTCACGGGAAATAACGAAAAATCGCCTCGAATAAATTGCTAAGGGGTGCTCGGCAGTGGCGAGCGAAAGGCGGGCGAACAGTCAGCCAATCCGCGATGTTCGTGGGCGTTTCCATCGCAACGATCGCGTACGGTTCAAGAGTCGTCGTTCTCCGGTTTCCCTCTGGCAATATAGAGACCCCACTCTTCGTTCCTGGGATCTCCATAGCGCAGAGGTTAAAGGGGATTGCAGGGTGGATGACTTGGTTGGTAAGGGTAGGAATACGACTGTATATAAAACTTATGTTAGAAACGCAAGAGATGAAAACCACCCTGACCCCCGATATATTTACTATAAAAATATATATATATATATATGTATATTCGTACTGGGACGTGAGTCAGTATATAGGCTCTTCGCGTGACATAAACCGAGTTCTTGTCTATTAGGAATAAATACAGATATTCTCTGTAATTGGAAGAAGACAAAACATGATGGAGTAATCTCTGGGAGTAGCAGAATGCATAATCATCTTTACATGATTCTGTCAGGAATATGACTGATAAAATATAACACGTGTAATTGGTATCTGTAGAATAATTATAATAATGGGTTTAAGGATACGCTAAGATCTTAATACGAATTTTAGTATAAATAGACTCAGTGTAGGCGCTCAGTGTCAATAGGTACTCAGTGTACCCTGGATTTTGCATGTGAAGTATGGTAAAGGGATTGTAGGTAGATTTTTGATAATTTACAAAATTTTGGATTTTTCTTAAATTTTAAGGAACATCGACGTTGATTGACGTTTTGGAGTGTGGTGAATTATGGGGAACTGGTAAAAAAAAATGTATGATTTTTGCTAAAATTTTTGGTTAAATTTGACTTGGCGATTGTATCGAGGTTTAAGGGGGTATGTTTTTGAAGGGAGTGAGGAAAGAGCGTGTTGGTATTTAGGTTCGTTTAGGTCTAAAAAGAAGGTCCGATTGGTTCCAGAAAATCCTTATTGGGGGATAGTTTATCGTGTCTCCTTCTCTCCCACTCTCCTCTGCAGCGTACCTTCCCCCAAGGCCCCCGCGGTCCCTAGGGCCCACCCTAATATCTGGGGATCATGCTAAACGACGGTAGATCAAAGGGAACCGCCACAGAATCCAGTGGCGACCTATCATAATAATTTGCCCGGCTCGCGCCCCCTTTGTATTAGGATAGAAAAGCCGACAGACTAAAAAGGCCCTGGTCCCCGCTAAATTGAAGCTAAAAGGACTCTAAAAAGATTTTACTGATCTCGGAGGATGATGCGCGCCCGACGCGATCACGTAATCCTTTCGTACAAAACCGCCGGGCATTGCTTCCTCATAGCACTGCACCTAAGGTTTAACCCGAACAGATTTTTTGAAAACGTCAAATTACGCCTTTGTCGGTCGAAACGAGGAAACGATAACTGCCCCTCATTTTTTTTCGAAATCTGGAAATTTTCAATTTCCATCTGTCTGAGCAGACTAATTGCACTATGACCAGCTGCCAGTAGCCACTCACCGATGTAAATTACTACGGCAGTAATAAGCACCTCATATTTCTTAAAAAAAAATTTTTATTCGACCCTACTTATAGACACCCCACGGCACAAATCTAAATTGTCAAAAACGATGTATAAGTCGAAAAAATATGAAAATAAAAAATGGTATAACCACCCTATCGATTCTACGCCATTGCACATATGTACAAGTACTGAAAAGGCTTAAGAATAGTTGTAATCAGGGTTTCGACTTTTGCCAGATGCATACGTGGTAACGACTAAGGGGCAAAAGAAACGGGATGTGCATAATAGCTGGGACAAGCATAGGCCAACGGGTGAGGGACGAGGGTGAAACCATCAGGTTTTAAAATGGCGATATTCGCCAGTCCTCGTAGCTACCGTTGTCCTCTATCCGCGTGCCAAAGCGAAGCCGCGTTAAGTACGTCTCGTAAAAATTCCATCGAACCAGCGTCATTTTGCCGAGGGGTTGCCAGTGCGGGACACGGATGGGTGGTGCCGGCACAGACTCCGCCTTTTTAAGGCCCCAGCCGTTCGCCACCCCTCCTGTACGCGGAGCTTTGATCTCAGCCGACTCCCTCCTACACCGAGCTGAAGTGGGAACACGAAGCGGGATCCGTTCAAACCATTTCGAGTCACTGGCTTGACGTGCCGCATCACGGATCCGGGACCGGTGGGCCGCGCGCGATAATTTAACCAAGAATTTTGACGTTTCGACAGTGCGAGTTTACTCGGAAGATACAAATGGTTCCAAGTGCCGCTACGCGGATCGGAGCAAGTCGAGTCAGTCCTTGAAGTCCAGGCACCTGGACTGCCGGAGTGTCACGTTAAACAGTGAGATCCGATAAAGAGGAACCGATCGGAGTTTACCGTGAGAGACGTTTGGCTCCTGATGAATTGGCCCAGTTGGGTCCAGTTGGCTTGAGGGTGATCAGTGCTGTTTCTCAGACCCAGTGTACCAGTGCACGATGCGATTCTAGAATAGGAATAAGGTATCGTGAAGCGAGAATAAGAGACGTGGGATTGCCTCGGTGTACGAGGACTTACGTGTGATTAGTGATTCTTCTATTCAGCATGTCCCTAAATAGGGGCCTGATCATTTGAGAAGGATTTCCGAGAGGTGCGAACGGCTGATTAGAGAAGGTGGATCCGTCGCGAATACACGAGCGGGTAAAGATGCTGGAGAGTACTTGCTGAGAGAGTCAATTGAAATAATTGTGATTACGATTGATTATAAACAGTTTGATAAGAGAGAGTGATAAGAGAAAGGGGTGATAAATTTATCCTGGATAATGTGTACCACGGAAATGACAGAGGCCTGCACGATGTCACCGTCCACAGCATCCAGTAGAAGATCATCCGGTTGTGTAGGTTCACCGAGTCATCATCGTCGGACACCATCCAGAAGTCCTGCGGCACGTGCTGAGGCCCAGGAAGACGAAGATGAGATCTCCGTTGGGTGTCCCAGTCCTCTTCCTCTGGTACTGGTTTCTCAGAACGATGACGAGGAGAGGCTGAGCTCATCCAGAGATGAGTACAACGAGAGACTTAGCCCTAGAAGTTACCAGGATGACCTGGACGATGACGAGAGGTACTCCAGAGATGAGGATTACAGGTCCTCACCAGGAAGACGGGTACCGGAATCCAGGATGCTGGACAGCGACGTGACGTCCCTTCGGGAAGAGGATAGGACGGGAAACGGAAACGGCGGCACCGACGACTATTTCAAACCGTTGAAAAGACTGAAGATGGTCCAAATTCAACAGTCGGACGAAGAGGACGAACGCGAACGGGACTCTAATGAACGTGGAGTGAAGTCCTTCAGCATCCTTGACATTCTGTCACATCGGCCAAAGGCGAAAATCGTGCGTCCTTGGGACACGGTCGAGAGCAGTCATACTCATTTAAATCATCATCATCATCATCATCAACACTCTGGACCGCGTGATCTGTCTCTTATGGGAATGTCACTTGCATCCATGTCCGGGTCCATGAGTGAACCCCCGCTAAGTAGTTCCTCTTCCTCTGGACGAAGTTCCGTATCCGATTCGGGCAGTCCTGATCCTCTGGCTCATCATCATCATCATCATCATTCTCTGCATGGCATGCATCCTGGACTTCATCATCCGGCCATGCAGCAGCAATTCAAGAGGAAGGTACCTCAGCAACATAATTCCCAGGGTGGACAGAACGGCAAAAGGACTCCCGGTCAGGGCAGTCCGCTGGATGCTCTCTTTCAGATGACCAGCAAAACCTTCGATGCCGGCGAACACAGTCAAGGTGAGATGAGAATGTCGATTTGTATATTGCTAAATTAATTTCACGTCTCTGACTGAAAATTTTAATTAATTTTCTTTAATCCCGAAACAAACGAATTTTAAAGAACCGGTGCAACGAATCATTCGATTAAAAGTCAAAGTTGTCTGCTATTTCTTTATGCCAACTACTGACTTATATAAATTCAATGATTCTGCCGTAACATAACGAAAACTCCATAGAATTGTACAGGCTTATTTTCTGTAACCGTGAAAATCATAATGACGCGCTAATTATTGTGCGAATCGACGATGACAATTGACACGGGGATTGGACGCGACTGTCGAAAGTGACCGATTGTGAATTACCTTAGATTCAGTTAATTTAATGAAATTATCCGAAATTTTGCAACCGACACTCGCAATTCGCTAACGACATCTCTTTACTTCTTCGACAGACACATTCATCGATCACGGATACGTTACTCATTTATATCTATTAAAGAATGACCTTTCTTCTCCAACACGTTACTTCCCTTTAGCCTGCAGTTCCGCGAGGTCATTAATAATTACCCATCTGCACTGGTAATTGACCCTAACGGCACTAGTCTCAATGCGATAATAATTGCAATGTAACATGAAGCATAAAAGGTTCGTTAGCCAATTTTCAAGTCTTGCAAATATAAATTCCATTAACTCCACCGGCGTGTAAATAATAAAGAAAAATTAATAACTATTAAATAAATTAGACTGTCAATTATTATAATGAGTATCGCTTTATCACTATTAATTTTATAATTTATATATTTGAATATCACTGCTGCACCTGATGGCAACGTGTGTCGGAATTATTGCGTAGCAAAGCAATATACGCCAAGTTCGTAAAAAGGAGCCAGTCTTAAGAAATGGCAATAAAACTTTAGAATTTACTTAATTCAATTACCCGCTTACTTTCCGAGGGACAGTGCAAGATTTAAGTTATAACATCCGCAAGGACTTTAGAAAAGTCCCTGGACTAGACGAGGCGACCGTCGAGCCTAGCTTATAGGCAGAGCTCGTAAAGCCCAGTTTTCTGCAACAGAGATCGTCAGAGCTCGGTATAATTGAATTTGGCCATTATTCACCGGGATTAAAATCAGCAATAGCGATAATCATAAAAATAAAGCTTTACCACTTTTTTTTTTACTAGTACTAGTATTAATAACAGCAGTAGTAAGGATGCTTGCCAATAAAATTTTCTGTATTCCGAAACTGGGCTTTCCTCAGAGCCATTTTCAAGTCCCTGTAAGTCCGTATATGTTTTTCGGCTAGACAGACCCCTGGCCACCTGAAAAGGTCCACCTCGTGATCGGCCATTGTTTATGGTAGGTCCAGCAAATCGTTTTACGACACCTTTTTCGGTAATTGCATAGCCGAAAAGGAGAGACGGGGAAGGGATGAAGCAAGTCGAAGATGAAAAGAGACGAGGTGAGGGGGCGAGACAGAGAGAAAAAAAAAGGAACAGGGACTCCGACCAAGCCAAAAATAGATAGTCCGCTGCACTCTAAACGCCTAAACCATTTTGAGATGAGAGACGGAAGATTCTCGGTATAGCACAGCAATTTCAAATATTGTCAACAGTCCAGGTTGCTGCAGTTCGACAGCATCGATTTTTCGTCTTTGCGAATCCTGAATAAATATTGAACCACGTGGGAATTCAGTCTTATGAAAATATAAGGCAATAACGTTACGTCAAAATTGATGTCTATTAACTCGTAGGGGAGAATATTGAGGGGTGGAGAAATTATGAAAAAAAAAAGAAGAGGTGGTTTAAGTAAAGAAGCTACTGCTGCTCGCAGTACCTCTTATTACGTGATCCAGTATCATATGGAGTCTTTAATACGTATATACAACGTGCACGTATATTCAGTATGTATAATTTTAGGCCTACGTACAAGCAAGTAATTTATTACGCGTCTCCGAGAGCATATGTCTCATTTGCATATGGCGTGATAAAAACATGCAGTCAGACTTCCGACGGGCCAATGGCGGTATCTGTTGTAAGAGATAGTTTGACAATAGGATATAATTTTTTTTCATTCTTCTGTTTTCTCTATACGCGCCTATATCAATGAGGAAAGAAGGAAGTACATTATACGAGGATACGTCGCAGTGCCTTAGGCTCGTCCACAGTACCTTATGCCTGCGCCACAGTACTCCCATTTACAAAACAAACGTCAGATCGAAATCCACGTGCTGGGATCGATTCGTGTTATTCACGGAAAGGCATGTGCGACGTGCGAGGAAGCCGCCGGAACAGAAATCGACGTGTAATTCTTGCCTGGGGCTACTAGGTGTATATATGTATATACACTAAGTTTGAATCGTTTTCACGTTCTTTTGGAATTACCGATGCTTTCGTCGTGTGCGTGTTTACAAAAGATATTCTTCATGCTAATCAAACGTGAAATGAAGCTATCGAAACCTGTCGAAATTAAACTAATCATCTTCGAACCTCTTGTGTAAATAAATTCTGATACCAAAAGATGAATCTGTCGCCTCGTATCAGATCGCTTGAACGATATTTTCCAAAATTATTGAATAAATTTCGAGCAGCAAACATGAGAATGACAAATAGGGACGCAGCTGAAAAAATAAAAAGTTTTTGGAAATTAAAAAAAAATCTTGCAGTATCATATGCGGTTTGATTTTTTACTTGGTTTGTCTACCGGTATATATGATAAATCATGCTTTGTTCACACGCGGGACCCACACTGCGGTCTCTGGCGTGAATTACGAGTGATATCAAATCGAATCGCTCGTAATATTATTTGATACGTGTTCCATTACGATACGAAGCCTCGGGATTCAAATTAGATTACCGGCCGGTTGGGCATCTTGCCGATCGCATGGGTATTCCTTGGGGTCCGTGTTATGGGATACAGCGAGGAGCGTAGTCCCAGAGAGAATATGGCTGGGGTTACGTCGTATCATGGGGGATATATATATATATATATTACCATTGGCCCGTAAGGCCCCACAGCACGGTAGCCTCACGTATCCGCAATTTACTTCTGATTATTATGCTCTCTATACTTACGCGGCATATTCTTATCCTGCTGGTATCTCCTGCACGGCGCCCTTCGAGAATCGAACTTTCGATGTACGACAGAATCATTGGAAATATCTCTATCGATCCGTACCGGTCATCGTTTACCGGTTACCATCGATTTCAGGAATTACAATCTCTAAGTAGATTCGTACGTGAGGGATATTAAAAAAAAAAAAGTTTCACCAGTCTATATGAATTCTCATTATCGATATACCGATTTTTGTTATTTTCCCAAAGAATCGTATAAAAAATTAATAAAAATGCACGTGTCCGAGTTCTAAAAAATTTGCAGCAGGTTCCTTTGGCTAAACTAATTCGCCGATTTTTTCACGTAATCCATCGGGCAGACAGAAAAAGACCGGCAGTGGCTGATGCTTTCGGTTGCGCATTTCGCATTGGGTCGCCACTTGAGTTTCCGGCTTGAAAGAAAGAAGAAAAGCCTCTCGCGTCAAGCTGTTGTGACAGTTTGCTAAGCAAACAAAACGCCACCACCGGCCGCCCAGGGCCTCCCAGGATTTTTTATTTTACGAGGTCGGCCCCCGCCGTTAAGAGACCTACCCTTGTTTCCAAACAAGTACCGATGGGACATCGTGTGCGAAGTGTCTCTTCTGGTTGGGATCCTGGTATCCCTTCAGGAACAAGGGCTCCGGTTACCAGTTTCTTACCCTCAAGTAAAATGAGCCCCTTTCGAGTGGTTTTGAGAGGTATTGTTCTGCGCGAAAATATGTATTCCTAAATTCACCCTGTCCTTGCACATGCATCCCTTGCGGGCGATAATCGAATTTGGTGAGAAAAAAATAATTTTTTTAATAAAACTTTTGAATGCAGGAAAATATAATTTTTCAAAACCAATAAAATTTTTGCAAAAATTTTTAAGTCTATTTTTAGCCTTGAAAAATTTTAGCCAATCTTACGAAGGCAGTGCTGGTAACGAGCACGTTCGGTATCGTCCGTCGCGAATCATGCTGAAATTTACGCGGGTAGTTACGCATGCAGATGGGAACCACCTACTGTGCGTTTATACCGATCCGATCGGTCTGTGTACGCCCGTTAAAATTAGCGAAGGGGATTTATCAAGCGGAATCGGGACGCGCACTCCTATTGCGGGGAATAATTCTCAATTAGCTGCAAATCGCGGGCTGCTAAGTCGTATTTATGTCGGCTGGCACGGGGCTCGGATTTATATTGGACCGAGCGGGGAGATTTATGCGACCGATCCGTCTCAGTTTGTCTGCCCGATCCCAGGCCCCATGTCCAATCATTGCTATTCCTTCTTCCATCTCGTACTCACCCCCTGTAACTACCACTGCTGCTGGGTAGCGACACGCTGGACACACTTCCTTCTCCTTCACTCTGACACCCTGTCGAATCACTCCCACGTGACGATTGACTAACACGTCGGCACTCTTCGCCGTGGGGAATCATTGGCGACCCTTGACGACAAATAGAAATAAATTTCCAACAGATTATCCGGGGGAATCGGTTTCGCACAATCTAACCCTGAAATTAGGGCCGGAGCTATTCTGGACAGTTAAACGAATGTTTGCTAATAATTTATCTGTCACCCCTTCGGTCACGTTGCCCCGAATCATTTGGAATTGATTTGTCGAACACGGCCGACCACCTCCGGGGTAGGAATTTCCTTATTGACAGAGATATTAGACATTTGTGAAATTGGTTTTACAAAATTACATGTTTTCTTGTGCTTGGGGTAGCTACAATGTCGGTATAGATGAGACGATTGAATTTAGAAAAAATATATAAAAAAAATTTTTAGGTGAAAATTTTTTACTACAGAATCACGTTTCACGCGTTATATTGGATATAGATTGAAAATAATCGGATTTGATAATTTTTATGTTTCATCGGTCTGTCTACGTGTTTATGAATATTTCCATCAAGTCCGACTGAAAAGTATCCGTACTGCGGTCCGTGTGATAGATGAGTGGACGCAGCGTCCCAGGGACGTGCCGGAGAGGCGCAAATTGATTTTCGCGCAGCACGTAATTTCGGGCAGCGGCGTCCTCGAAACGGACCGAGTATCCGAAGTTAAAGGATACCGCAAACCCGGACGAAGTATAATACATCAAGGGAGACGTAGAATAGAGCCATAAAGCTTTACAACTCAGTCTCGCCATTGTTTCGTTCGAATTCGAAACTTCCGTTTAAGAAGCATCCTCCGGAGTCCTTAAGAGCCCACAGTGGCTTCCCAGACACGACCAACGTCGTAAAAGGGCCCTCGTGCACGTTCGAGAAGTCGCCGTACTTACGAACCACCTTGTAGACGGTATATAAATAAAAACGCCATTACGCCCACCCTTATACCATAAATGACGACTTGTCAAAAGAAAAGGTACGAAAGAGCGACGAAAACAAAAGTGCAAAAAAAAATATATATTTTTCATAAAAAATTTACTTCAATTCACATTCGCCGAACCGAGCGCGAAAGAAAAAGCCGAACGTGGCTCTCCACTGTTTTACATGCAAATCAAATGGGATAGGCATCTCTCGCTGCTTGCTCGGCCCGAACTTTACTGCGGTGCTAATTGCCGCCGGGAAAGAAAGGTGTTAACGAAAACAAAAGGTACGAATGACGCGGCTCGTGTCGCCTTTTCACTTCGAAGCGCGATACACATAATATAATACGTCTTGCACCCCTGACGATCGAACGACTTCCGACTGTTTTCTTGATCGACCGATTACACGGACTCGACGTGGAACCGTTTCTTAAATTTATTTGTGAATTTATGACGGCATTGTGGCACAGAAATGGGATCGCGCTTTCTCGAGAATTGTTCTGCGTTAAAATCGCCAGAAGTAGGTGTGTAGACCCCATTGTGCCTAAGCATTGTGAATACGTTGACACAGCGGAAAATCGATATATTTACTCCATGCCTCCTTAACAATGAGGATCAATTCCTTTACGTGAAAAGGACCTATATACCGGATTACATACGTCTGTGCATACGTTATTTTTATTGTAACGAAGGACGACCAAAAAATTTTACTCTTTCATTCGCAAATGAACATTGATAATTATGGCTGGTCGATCCGCGTTTTTTTTACTCATTAACGCTAATTTCAAATATTTACTCCCGTGGCGTCGGTCCCGTTTGCCCAGAAGTGTCATTACCGAAGCGACGTGGGCGTCGTTTTCCAACTTTTAAAAATCATTTAGATCGCATTAAAGATAATTTGAAAAAACAAAGATCCACGGACAGGAATAAATATATGTTGGGTTGAAAATTAGAAAAATGGCCGAAAAGCATGGATGAAGTGTTTTAGAATTTCATATCACGTGCGAGGTTACCTAATGCGTGTATAGGATACGTCTCGTACACGCAAGCGTTAACACACCTGCCAACGTGCATATGTATATATCGTATACTCATAGAAGTAGTGATACATAGAAGCAGCCAGGCAGAGCGGCCGAGGAGGAAGACTGTAGGACTTAATCGATTCCAGAGTCATTAGCGCATTGGACATGATACCCTTGTTCGGTATGCAGGCCTCGGACGGCCATGTTTGTTCTAGATTAATGTCTCATGGACATGAACTGTATACATTTCACATCCTGTAATTAGACAGTTCAGGCACTGGCCACGATGCATGAATCTCGTGCGCGACTAAATTGTTTAGATAATTTTATCTTTCGGCCATGCAGCGCCCTTTCGAGTGACAGAAAATAGTGATAAGAGCCTAATGTCTGGCGATATATTTCCGCAATACGAAAGTTGCGTATGAAAACAAGCCTTAAAAGGAGTATGAACGGTGAGGATAGGAGAGACGGTATAGTAAAACGTCATAAGGTGAGAAAAATTATTGTGAACGGGGTATAGTTAAGTTTTTACCACGGAAAGGGCTCCTCGAGTTTTTTTTTTTAATAGGGACCGAGACGAAATTTCGAAGAAGGGCTGCTGCGGCCCTTCATGCGATCTAATGGCTCCTGGCTCGCCGGAATATATATATATATTCTTTTTTTCTCGAATTTTCGTTCGCGTGTAATAACTGGAAGAATCTATTAATCACGAAGTTAACACGAAGCCGACAAAGGCTACCTGTGTAGGTACCTTCCTCTTGGCCTTTTAGGTAGAAAGACCCTTGCACATAGAGCCAGCCATGTTTCGTAGATGTACAGGACTATCCAGATGAAGCACGCCAATCGGATTTGACAGCTGTCAGATGATTAATTTGGTTAAATGCGTAAGTTTGCGACGTCACCGAGAGAGAGGAGGGAGCTAGTTATTAGTTATTTAAATAACAATTTTCGGGAAAAAAAATCGAAAAGTAAAAATTTTAATAAAATCTTTTTTTACTTTCCTGTACTTGCTGCGAGTGCGAGAGAGACGGACTTATGGGTACTAGATTGCGTACGAGAGAGACAGATGGCACCGGCGGGTCAAATTATAAATATTTTGCTTCTCTCCGATAGAATTGATGACGAGGAGTCATTTTGAATATCGTTGACATTTACATAATTCGAAATATTTAAATGATTCGGTAATGCCGTTTAAACGTTATAAATGACGTCTAGTAATCGTTATCGCATGACAGCTGTCAAATCCGACTATGGTGCGTTTAAATTGGAGAGTCCTGTATATTTCACAGGGAGCCAGTCGGCCATTCAGCTAACACGCTAAGACCATACAGAGAGTCAGGCAGCAGCCGAAATAAATAACGAACGGTACATAAGTTTCCTAGATTATATACCAGAGTCTATATAAGCGTTATGCACGCCCGTCTATCTAGTGGCTTCATTATCCCAGAACAACCCCTACGCTTGGTTACCCCTGCGCTGCAAGTCATCCGAGTGGCCGATTTTGAACGATCTTACACCAAAACCGCAAAAAAACAATCATTCGTGATTACCGTACAGGAATCTGATATCCATACGTATATCTACGTGAGATAAATTTTAAAAAATTCATAAACACCCTATTCGCATGTCATCCCAAGATTCCACGTGTCCAAAGGCAATTTCTGATGTGACGTTGCTAATTCGAACACGTGCTTAGAATTCAGTAAGACGTACATCTGTAAGCCAAGCGAAGAAAATCAGCAAGTGCAAATGAAGAAAAAGAAAGAATGACAAATCTATCTTGGATGTATTCCAATATTTCTAGAGTCGCCGCGCCTAGTTGTTTCGTGTATTTACACGATGCCCGACGGTCCTGTCCAATTTTGCAATAGCAACGGGTTACATGCGAGCGAATGCTAACCCGTGATTAGGTATAGTCGTTAACCCATACTTGACACTTGGTTTACTATTAGACGACCGGGCGTTGACATACGTACGGTATTACTGGCACACTGACGTACATGGGAAAGGCAAAATCTGATGATAGAGAAAGATGGAATTTTTTTATGTTAAAATAATTTGAGAAAAAATTTTTAAAAATAATTTCTCAGTCAAAAAATTGTTTACTACTTAATCCCCCGATGATTTTCGTGGTTTCGTTATATTCGCCAAGGGGTTAACGAGCCTTGCCCTCTTCCGTATTATAATAACGAGATATTGAACGAGCCTGGGTATCCAATTTCACCCTTAAAGTCTGCGGAACGCAAATGGGGGCACACACAATCCTCATTACAGATACTCGGTAACCAAACGGCGCCAATATTAATCCGATATGGCGTTCGTGTTTGGCGAAGAATTTCCTTCGTGTGGGGTAGATAGATGCAATTTGAAAAAAAAAAAAAAAAAAAAAAATTCGGTTTCTTCGTTAGGGGATGATCATTCAGTGTGAGGGTTGCCTATTATCGATCCTGACGTAGGTATACCAGTGGGCTATATAGGGTTGCTCTGGATAAGTTTAAACCTTCCTTGATAACACCCCAGGTTTAGTTCGCTCTCGGAAACAAACGAGCGCTTGCTCGCGAGAGCGCTGACGTGAAAATGAGCTTTTTTCCCCCAGAGCCACGGTTACAGGGGCGGACAAGGGCGAGGAGCCGAGGACCAACAGGGGAAGGCTCGCTACCGCGTGAAATCGGGCGGAAAATGGGAAAGCCAGCGACCTGGTGACAAATGGTTGATTCCACGGGAGTTCATCCCCATCCGCCCTCCTTACTTCCTGGCACTTTGCACCCAGAATCTGGAGTGATTCGCGCTAGCGATACGTGTCTCTATGTAACTTTATATTATATTCACTTGTAAAGGTACATCGAGCTGTTTCCGAGCACTTATGCACTTATGCACCCTGGTACCGTTCACCAGCCAACTGGCTAGCGACACGGGCTCGTGAGAACTTGGGTCAACTTGACGAACTCTAGAAAAGGAGACTCGATCGATCCTCTGGAATATTTAAAAGCTCTGATACCTCCATTCAATTATTTCTTAATACAGGAATCGACAGTTCTTTTTTTTTCCGGAATCTTAAAGACTGTATATATAATCCTTGGCTATGTTCACGGAGTGAGTTAATGCTTTAAAAAGCGTCATCATCGCTATCGTTCCCCAAGTAAAAAGAGAAGAATTGCTTTCTGGGTGGTATAATAGGTACCGCTCTCGAAGAAAGAAGAAAGGTGAGAGAGAGAGAGAGAGAGAGAGAGAGAGAGAGAGAGAGAGAGAGGGAGGAATGTCGCTATCCGTGAGAAGATTCACGAAGTATCGCAAAAGGATGGTAAGGAAAGAGGGGGATATATCGACATAGCGCGAATTTTATTAACCGAAGGTGTCGGCTGTATCCACGGAGATCGTAAATCGGTCCATTTATTTTATAGGCGTTCGCCATTGTTGTCGTCCTGGCGATTCCGCCTGCCCCCGTCGTTCCATACCCTGGTCCCATCAACGCCAGGGGTAGCTTATGGGGATCCACAAGGCTCGACCGCACATTCGTCCTTGGCGTGTGCAGCACAGTTTATCACACACGTGAACGTAGACCAGGGTTCGCCGAGCCTCTACGCGAGCGGTAAAACGGAAAATTGCTGAATTCCCGGAGAATAATTAAACGGATACCACTCCCCCGTTACATTTTCTGTTAGCATCCCCTCTTCTCGCTTAAATCACCCTGCTCTCCCGCTTCGTTCATCCCTACTTACCCGCCGTGGCACCAGCGTCCCCCAAATTCACTCTTCGCTGGCTCCACACCCACCCGGACTTTCTCGCCGTGCGAAGTTATGCGCGACGCGAATCGCGCACAGGTGACGATTAATGTTCCCGCTTGAATCCGTCCTCCAGCATCCCTGGTACATGGATCAGAACGTAGGAGCGGACGGGGACGGGGATGCAGACAATAAGCTAGGATAATCGCATGAAACGATTTGCTCTCTTCACGGCCGATTAACTCCGCAATCTGTTGACTAAGAGGGTGACGCTGAAACAACGGGAGGACTGGCGTGTTTCAGTCACCAGCCACTAGCCGCCAGTCACCGCAGTCAGCCAGTCTCCCGTGACACTTCCATGAAGTAACTTTAACGCTGGCGAAGTACCGGGACGCTCTTGAAATAATTCATTCGAATTTTTAATTCGTTCTCGCCCGGAATATATGATCGATGTACCTATCGAATATAATGATAATGATACTGAGCTTGCATATTCGCAAAATGCCGTACGTGGTCCTGTCGCTTTTACGGTGTCAAAAAAAAAAGTTAGCCCCAAAGTTCCCGACGTGGCCATTTTCCTTTTTCGGGAGAAAAAACAGAAGGGTCCTGTTGTACAAACAGGGGTTCTGCTTCGAATCACTGATAGGTTAGTCGAACGGGCGGTGCGTTTGAGGACTTATCTTAATTTCGGGTCTCGGCTCTTTCCACCCATAGGCTCGAGGAGACCAGCTATTAGCCTATTCGCCGTGGGCGAGCGCCATTGACGCGTCTAATTTATAAGTCAATTTAGATAGGAGTGAGCCGTCACGCTCGCAAGTCCTTTCGATCGGTTATTCTACCATTATATTGCACTTACGATTCCAAGCGACAGTAGTACAGTGGACGGAGCCGTGTTCATCGGTGGCCAAGAAGTCCTATGTAGAAATAAGAGAGCCGTACGAAGATGAGGACGAAAGTAAACCAAATGAGAGAGCTCAAGGAGAATTTGATTATTATTATTTATCTCACCTAAAATCGAAAATATCTCGAGGCGATCGGCAAAACTCGGTCGCTCTCGGTCATTACCTAATTACACGTGTCTCATTGACGTCCCGCTGCCCAGCCCTGTCATCGATTTAATCCCAACCCGAAAGAGGTCATTACCCGAATGAGCAGAGAACGCACGAATCCGTACGAGCATCATCGTTATTACGCCAAGTCCCCGCAGTCGCGCCAGACCAGAAAGTTATTAAGCTACTGCAAAGAGCGCCGTCGCGTTTACTAGCGGCAGACGGGGAAGTTAAAAGCTCGAAAAAAAACAATAAATTTCGGAATAAGACCGACGCTCGTATCTACGGCAGAGAACGCAGGCAGGACAAATTGGAGTCTCTTCCACTGTGTTTATACAGTGGATATGCTGTACGCGTGCGCGGACGCCACGCAGGATACTCGCAAACGTTTCAACTAACATTCCACGAAAGCTATGTGGAACGAGCTTCTGGTGGATGCTGGGCCCTGGACCATTTGTCCGCGACGAAGGATTTGTGCGCCCGCGTTACAACTACGACGTGAAAGCATTTTCAGCGGTCGGTTCGTGAGTGCTGCTGGCGTCGTTTGGGGCTGTTTTCAAGTACAGGGTATGTGGGGGGAAAAGAGGGTGAAAAAAATATTAATAATTAATCCCATATAAAATAATCGCCATTGCACACATGCTACGACGATCTCGAAGCCTGAGGGTTTTCGGGCTCTTGGAAGCGGACACCTGCTAACGACGACCATTCGGTTTCTCCCCAGTATCCGGGATACATATAGTGATCTGTCAAACATGTTATATATATAATTTGGATTTATTGACTATTGGACACTCGTCAGGAATTTATAATATTGATCATGAAATTCTGGAAATTCGGATGATAGCGAATTACCAGTAGTACCGATAAACGAGGGGAATCTTATTTAGGGGGATTTTGTTCCATTCCGCTGTATAATTCGGATAGCTTAATGACTCGCAGCACTGTTGGCAGGGTCGAAAATTCAATTATGGGGTTCTGGCTGGGACTTAATCTAGTGGAAAGATTCGTGAAGTCTCGTGAAAACGAAATCGTTCCGTTACGCCTTACAGGTGGTAGGTATACATATGTATCATTGCTGTATGTCGTTTTCACGTAGCACGTGCTATCGTTTATGCGAGCCGTGATCAATCGATTGGCTCTGGCATCTTCTTATTACGATTACGCAAGTATAGATCGGCACCGTGCATCACGACTAGAATGATTCTAGATAAAATGTTAATTCATTAAGGAAACTTGGAAAAAAATATAAAATCCCAATCAATCCATTACTATTAAACAGGCAAGATAATAATTTCGATCCAGCAGTCACTTGCATTTTCGAAAAAAACAAAAAATATACAAATTTAACTGATTTCTCGGAAATATAAAAAATGGTTCGTTTCTCAAATTTTTTTGATAACCCAAAGAAAATACTCAGGATTCAAGGTGGTCAAAAACGCGGTGTCGTTTCCAGCATGATTACGCCGCTCGACGAATAAAACTGAGAGAGTATAACCAAGAGGGAAAAAAAAAGGACAGACTGGTACGACCGATTAGGCAGTCGTTTACCGGGAGGATAAAGTAAGAAGAAGATGCAGAGTGGAAGGAGAGACGAAGGTAGGAGAAGGAGGGGAAAAAGGTTAAAAGAAAACAAAGTAACCGAATCAGAAGAAAGGAGCCGGCCAGGGCCGTACCCAGTGAAAGGAAGAAATGGGTATCTTCCAGTGAGTGGTACCGATGGAGAGGGAGAAGGACGAGGAGAGAGAAAAGTGTCGGAGAATAAAGAAGCGATCGGATAAAAAAGAAGCATCGGGATATATCGGTAGCGCTCGACCTTTGTCGTCGCGTCACTGGGGCGGAAAAATAAACGAATCAAAATTGAATTTAACTAATGCCTGTTGGTACAGCTGTCTTTCTATCGGGCTTAACGTGGACCTGGCTTATATGTTGGTTCCATCACTTATCGGACCACACTATACTATACTACGTATAGATATACCCATACGGACCTTACCATGCAATACTGTAGAAGTAATGAAACTAAAATTTCGTATTGGCTATCGATTTGAATTTTTGTTATTTTTTTTCCCAAAAAAATGTATCTTCATACATATCGCATTTTTATCTGAGGTTTTCAGCAAATTTCTTATCGTTCGCGCCAATCAAATATTTATTATCACCGAATGCACGTATGACTAGGCAAAAGTTCGGCTTGATTTTCAAGTAAAATAGTCGGCGAATACACGTTAATGAAAATTCCGTAAATGGAATCGCGTTCGAAGACGAGAAATATCGGTGGGCGACATTAACGAGGCCGGCATAATTATTATCAGCAATTAAGTCCTATATATAAACAGATTGAATTTATTGGGGAAAAATTCACCTGGACTAATTAAGCCGCGGCTTCGCCGTAGTCCTTTTCGAGATGGTCGCTTCTTTCGTTTTCAAAGACTTTAAGATAAATAGGACTGCGCGAGGTGAGCAGCACTGGCGTTTGTGGAAAGATGGTAAAGAGGGAAAAGAAGCCAGTCGGTGGGACAAGGCAGAAGATAAGAGAGAGGGAGATGGCCGATCGACAACAATCGAACAGGAAATTAAAAACCGGAGCGCCGATCGTCTACAGCTTTTTTTTACTTAGGACGCCGCCTCAATGGATTCTCGATGCTCCATTTTTTAGCCACCCCTCCC
>NW_014332865.1:2102975-2133134 GCF_000341935.2 Cephus cinctus
CCCGTTCACCCCGTTAGCCGCTACGCACTCACGACGTTGTCCTTTTTCCTTCGTTTTCCCCTTTTTCCACGGTGCTTAACACGCTTTAAGCCTCTGCCGATGCCCCGTCGAGAAACTGCTGCTTGACAACATGATTACGCCTTGGTGTTCGCACTCACGATATACCATACCTATATGTATATCTATGCTCAGCAGTGAAAACTCGCCCGTTATCATTACCCTAATGGAATCGCTTATCGAAATAAAATCCAGAAACCGATACACTTTTGGAAATCAAATCAATATTTTTATTAAGAATTTTCTACACTGGTTTTGTTGAGGTATCGACATTCTTTGAATGAGAATAAAAATAACTGTATAGCTCGGTAAGACGAGAAAAAAAAAAAAAAAGGAAACTAGGTACCTTCCGTACAATACAAAAAATCGTTACGGTCTTCACGAGTTACTTAAGTATTCTCGAAAATTAATTGGAGCGGTAATTAAGTGAGTCCCCAATTAAAAGATCATCATTTCTACGACGTTCCCGTAACGAAAGATTTTTTGTCACTTTTTTCTTTTCCTATGGTTTACCGTTACAGTCTTGCGCCTTTGATATTATTGTGATACGTATATATATATATGTTCAGTCAGACGTGTCCTACGGCAGACACAAGGGAGTCTTTGTAAGAGAATATTTGAGAGCGCAACTACTAGCATAAACGCGAATACGTTTTACGTGGTAAAAAGTTTTCGTACTTTACGCCGTGAACGTAGTCAACGACACGGAGCTTCCCCCGTGGCCGAAAAGTCGTTTGGTTGCCGAGAGTTTGCTCGGAGCGTTTCGTTGCCACCGTATAGCAGCAGAGCAATTACGTCTTTCGACCGAAGGCATTTGTCCCGGCGTTCTTAAATTAAAACACGAAGACAGCCGACTACCGAAACGCAAGCGACTTTGAGTTATTCGTGCTCGAGATCGTATACGGCCTTTTAATTGCGGGCGAGTGGCGATGAGAAAAAGTTTAAGAGGCATTCGGTGTGTACGACAAGGAACGTGTTTATATGGGTAGCTGCAATTCTTTTTATTTGTCAATCGAACTAATTAGATGACCTCGCGATTCCATGTCGCTCTTACGTTTGTTCTGTTAAACAGCCTGTGAGAAGTCACGATTAAACGATTGCGGTATCGACTGGTTACGTAAGTATCGGATTTTAAAACGATACAGCAGCTTACCGTGGATTTCGTACAGTTGATCTTCACTTTTCATTTTATATGGTTAATCGATTTTTATTATATATATATTTTTTAGTGAAATCAATCTCACTTGTGTCTAGAAGAAATTTCGTGATTTTATTGCCGTGGACTGTAACGTCATTTTCAAAATTACCACATGCACTCGAGCACTCGACGCTTTCAATTGAAATGTGTTAAGAGACGTTTCAAAATAGTCGAAGAAAACTACTTGATTTCTAATCAATCGAATGTAACTTCGACCACGTGTCCAAATATCTCGCTGCACGTATTTGTCGTAACTTTGAGCCACGAGAATTCGTGAAAGAAACGAAAAGCGTGAAACAACGTTAACCAGTCGATAAAGTAGGACAGGCAGGTGTTCGCTCGAGGTATCACAGTGTGTACGTAGTCGGTAAGAATTGGTAATAAAAAGATGGCAAAAAATAGTCATCTTCGAAAAATCGCAGGAAAACCACAAAAATAAAAAATGCATTCTGGAATAATTTGACAATACGTTGTGTATAAAGGATACCGCAGGTCTCGAAAAACAGGAGTCTTTAGTGTAAAAAGAAGAAAAATAATCATCAAAGTGACAGGTGTTCGGATGATTCAATCGAGAGTATCAATTTTCTGGATCGACTGTTTTATGTAATTAATACATCACGTGGGCAGGCATTTCGGTCGGGGCTTCCCCTTTCTCTGCACGAATCGGATCGAGCGCCGCTCTATCATTTGTCTAGTCGCCGGCAGCGCCACCGCCCTTTTGTATTCGTTCGCGTGAAACTTACAGTGCCCTTTTTATACTTTCACTATTCCGCCCTTTCGCCCGCGAACCAGCCCCAGCAACCATCCCCTACCTTCACGGTTTCGGTTTCGGCTCGTAGCTTTGCCACTACTGCCGTCTGGTGGGGAAAAAAAAAAAAAAAAAAAAAAAAAAAAAAAAAAACCAGCAACCATCCCCTACCTTCACGGTTTCGGTTTCGGCTCGTAGCTTTGCCACTACTGCCGTCTGGTGGGGAAAAAAAAAAAAAAAAGAAAAAAAAAAAAAAAAGAATTATACCTAGTCCCACTCACTTCAATTCGAACCGTTCCACGGGGCACACTAAATTAATTCGAGCGAATCGAATCGCGCAGCGATTGTCCTTTTGTTTAGCGCGTGTTACCCTTCTGTTCGTCGGAGGAAGCCGGAAGCCGAGTGGAAAATTTCTGTTTGTTCTGTAACCCGCGTCGTTAGGTATTTACCAATGCCATGTCCTTTTTTCTTTGTTTATGGAAACCTGATGGCACATCGATCGCGTCCGACGTTTTGGGAAAATTTCATGACTCCACTGACGGTACAGAATTTATATAGTAGCGAGAATAAAATCATATACAAATCATATGATAAAAATGATGGAAACGAATTAACGATAGATTTTTACACGTGACAAACTCGAAACGTAGAAAATAAAATTCTGATGAAATTTATATATATCCAAAAAATGTTTCCTGGTAGAAAATATAAATTTTGAGAATTTTCAAAATCTGTACCCAAGGGAGCAATACGAGGATAGTAGGGCGAGAAGGAGGAAACGTCGATGGTTTCTAATAGCAGAAAGGGCGAGAATTCCGAAGAATAATATGTGGATACCAGAAAATTATTTTCCCTCTTTTTTTTTTTTTTTTTTTTTTTTTTTTTTTTTTTTTTTTTTTTTTTTTTTTTTTTTTTTTTTTTTAGAAAAATCCTACTTATCGCCTCATTTTTGGCGCCATTACTAACGCGTCCACGCGCTCGAGAGATTTACAGAATCTGTCTTAAGATCCCTCGGGGAATCGACATGTTGTCTTACACTCTGGCACTCTCGTAAAAACGCGTTTAGCCATGGGCTACGGGGGTGGCGCTGTTGGTGCTAGAGATGCCGATGGAAAGAAGTACAGAAAAGAGAAAAAAGAAGGAGAAAAACGGTTAGTGGATTCTAATTGCAGAAGTGACGACGCCATAACTAATGACCGGGAGACGACGTCCTGTCAGTCGTCGCGACGCTGCAGTCTCCCTCTACGAGGTGCGGACGTAGGCTTGCACTGGAAATTAAATACTTTCAAGAAAGTTGAGGATATTACGGGCGAGGACTGACTTTTCCTTCGTTATACGTGCGATTTTGAGAATTTCGAATCCCTCGGGAGTGATTTGGATTTTGGAAAAAATTTTTCAAAAATAGGTAACACGATTCCGTCCTTTTTCCCAGGCAGCTACCCTGTGGTTCCCAGTACAGTATTGTATTTCCAAAAAAAAAGGCACACAGCCACTCAGCGAAAGGATTAAGGCGAAATTGTGTTTAATTAGTTTCCGAGTATCTTTTTCCTGATAATTACAGTAATCAGGGGCACGTGGGCAGTAGACTCTTCCAAAGGGTTTTAAAGTGCGAGCCAGAGGCGGAGAGTGCGGCGCTGCGCCGGAAATAGACGGCAAAAGACACTGGAGGGATGAGCGGGGAATGGCGAACAGGAACGCAGTGCTGGCGGCCGTAGAAAAAAGACGGGAGAAGAAAATCGGGGCTAATAGGATCACAGGGCCGCCTCAAACGGTCCATGATGCCGCTTTCCTTCCTGGCTCAATAAGCGGGACAGAAAGTCTACGCATAGAAAAAGAAAGAGAATAAAGCGAAATCGGCTCTCGATAAGAAGAAGCGAGAGAGAGAGAATTCGGAAGAAGGACCAGGGCCGTTCCTCGTTCTGGTTCGCGGGTCCATTAGGAATTAAACGCTCGAAGTAGCCTGAGAACGGATTCTGGAAATAAGGTGAAATCGTGCGTTTACAAATGTTACCGTGTCAAGTGATCGTAGGAACATATACAAGGACTATGAAAATCCCAGAGCGTGCATCGGAGACGTTGGCTATCCGGTGAAATAAATGGAAAACGAAATTCCTTGCGAGACGCGACACCCTATATATAAGGACACGAACAAACTAGAGGAACGTGTCTCGAATGAAGAAATTTAAATGGAGTCAAGCTGAGCCGCGGAGATCGTTTATAGGTTATGGCTGGGAGATTCTGGAATAAAGTCGAAGGGATGAAAAGAGGAGGAAGTGACGTAAAGTCGCGTCGAGTGCAGGAAAGCCAACTGTTCGCGTCTTCATCAAGACGTCGGACCACCCATCAGGACAATATGGTTTCATCAGCCGCTAATATCACTGCTTCGAGTGGTTCAACACCTCGGAACGCCAGGTGGGACATTAGAGGCGCCGCAGGAAGCCCTAATGAAGACAAATCTCACCGAAAATGGCGGCCGAATCTATTTCCTGCCACGGGAACCGAATTAATTTGACAGCCGTTTTTCTCTTCGGCTGAACGATAAGATCTCGCGCGTCGACGTTGATTTCGTAGTGCTCGACAATTCGAACGGGGACCGAGTAAGATAATGACATACGTATATGCATATAGATATTTAACGTAAAACCAGGCTGTCCTTAATAACATCGAATACGAACGCAAAAACTGACCCCTCGCATATTTCACTGTACTTAATTAACCTGGTGTTTGCATATATATATTTTTTGTATCTCCATCCATTCCAGTAGTCGGTTATTACACTTTCTACGCCAGAGAATAAGCAAATGGACAATGTCCGGTAAGAAGAAGTTTGGGCGACCGGAATAGTTACCGGTAACGATAACGATATCGGAGGTGATGTTGGCACGGAAGAATGAGTCGAGGGAAATTGTAGTGTAAAGGTGGCTGTTTTTAATTGAAAGTTAAAGATTAAGAGAAAGATTAAGCAGGAGTATATATATATATATATAGCAAAGTGGAAAGTCAAGAGAAGAAGGTAGAGCGCATCTGCGGCCCGGCAAAAATCAAACTATAAATCTTTAAGTGGAGGGGGACAGGCTCTTCTCGCCCCCTGTCCTGTACCCCTGGGCCTAAACGACTAAATAAGTGTTCCAATTTCAAAATTACCCGCTAAACGATTTGTGGGCTGGCAGAAAATGTATCGTTGACATGTGGCCAAAGCCCTGAGGGTCGCAGGATGAGCCTCTTCTTGGGACCCGGGAAACCGAGGTGGGTACAAAACGGGAGACAAATGACTGTCGTCCGACGGAAGACACTTCCAAATTGCCTGGTCACTGCTTTTCTTTTTTTCTCTCAAATCCTCTTTTTTCGTCGTTAACAAATTTTTCGAATTTCTCAACCATCCCGCCAGCTCGCGCTTGCGCTACCCAGCAATTCCCATTAGAATTCTTACAGCGTGTAGGACATGGACTGAAAATTGTTTGATATTTTTTTTTTGAAATTCCATCTGTCTTTAATGAAACTTTCAGACGCCAATCTTATCCTTATTTTTATTTTTTTTTTTTATCAATCAATATCGGTATCACGTATTCGCGTAAATTTTTTTGCAAAACAGTCACCGCGTACGGTACAAGTTTTTGTTGAATGAAGGAACGTCGATAACGTAGGACTCGATCGATTTTTCATAAAGACTTGAAATCGTTAAGAATTTTCACATGTAAAGTCAGGTATTACGTACCTCCGTGTCACACGACTCGAAACCAGTACACACGACCATTGTTAAAAGATGACGAGTCCAAATCAGAATTCAATTTCTTGTATATCAATTGTCTCTTGCGGTTTCGGGAAATCTCCAGCCCGGTTTGAATAAGTTAATTGGCCGCCGTTTTGTCTTTTTGCTGGTATTCTCGGGCACCGGCGGCGGCTTAAAGGCTATTTACAGTTTGCCCGTTAAATTCAGTTAACAAGAAATTGTTACCAAATAATCTATTAGGTGAAAGATCGTTTCAAGATCGTCGCGGCCTTTAACTCGGGTTTCCGTTCACCTCGAGCGGTTTCTGTCCGAGCGGAACCAAGATGGCCGCCGGACCCGTCACCTTATTACCCTTCTTACCCTACCACGTTCTTCAATGCACTCCCAGTATCTCTCTCTCTCTCTCTCTCTCCCTCACTCTCACTCCTCAAACCGTCCAACCCTCCTTACCCTCCACGCCATTTCTTATCCCTCTTCTTCCTCCTATCCATCCTATATACCAGCACGCCTATTTCTCCTTCACACTACATAACGTTACGCTCCTTTCGCGCATTTTCCCCTCATTGCGTATCGCAACGATTCCCCACATTGAATACGGGTTAATAGCTCAAATTATTACAGAGAAGATACGCTAAATTCAGTTTTCATAGGGAAATCAAAAAAGAGTAGAAAAACCCCGTACTAGCTTTTCCTATAAACAGTTACGATTCTCTCATAACGGACGTATATACAGGGTGTCCAAGTTATGCCAAAGGTAGTTGCCGTGACGAGAATCCCCTGGCAAGGCTTCGATGTCCGTCGGAGTAGGTGGAGTAGGCGACGTGGAAGGCGCGGAGGCTGCGGAAGAGGCGGGAGGAAAGAAGAGTAAACCGAGCGAGTCGTGGTGGCCGAAGAGGAAGGAGTAGCTTGATGGTGGCGACGACGGTGGTGCTGATGGTGTAGGTGGCTCGGAGGTGACTCGGAGGTGACTCGGAGGTGCCGGAGGAGGTTAGTCCGCGTTGCGAAAGGGCAGCGGCGAATCCGCGAACATCAAACGAATTAAATCTCCGCGGAGAGTCGACCGCAGAAACTAATATCTCAGCGCCTCTCTCCGGCCGCCCGTTTCTACGTCTCTGGACCTCTCGAGTCTCCGAGTCCCACAAGACTAACTCCGGCTTGCGCACGTCGGTTACTGTCTCCCTGTTACTCGTCCGCTCTCGGTCTCTGCCTACTAATAGACGCCGGCAAAATGGATCTTCCTACAGGCATCCGGCGATTATTCGTCGATCCGCTAAACGCTCGGGAGAGGAAGAAAAAATGAAGGGCTGGAAAGGACATTTTGTAAGATGACTCAAAAAAGGACTGAGTATGGTCATTTGACATTTATTACGTACCGGGTGTCTTGTTTATACAACTTTTCCACGAATCACTTTAAATGGGGATGATTTATTTTTTTATGTCGGAATTTTTTCTTTCAATTGTTTTATTATTTTCTTTTTTTACATGAAACTTGTACAGTCACCCCACACTTGCAGTTGGGATTTTTTTTCGTGGAAATCGGTCCTAATCTTTCGTAGGGACTGTACCGTAGGTTGCGCAGGTGTGACCGATGGCGGCGGCCTTTGATCCGCAAGCCGCTTCGGCTACTTTGTCCGCGGGATCTTGCGCCTTTCTTACGATTATTTCACCGAGCTTCGATCTTACGTGAAAAATCGTTATTAACATTTTTCAAGGGGATTTCGCGCCACGACCAACGCGACCGGAGTCACTCGGATCGGTGCTACCGATCGCGAGATATCGATCGTCGGAGGGACTGCGGTATTACTTGCGAAGCTTGGAATTTCATGTGGTGTCCGGAACGAATGCGTAATACGACTTTTATGGAGAAATTCTTTCGGGACCCGAGCGCGATGTGTGCATCTGATTTGTGGCTCGCGGCTGCGCCGATGCACGTATCGTCCAGTTCTTCGTTTACCACGCCGTCCACTCTTCGTCCCTTTCATTTAGTCTTCCGACAGGCGAAGCAGTCGGATGCAGAAGGCGTGGTCAGCTACGCGGACATTTTTCAATGACACTATATATATATATGTATTTACTAATGAGTTATTCGTTAGCGATAGATACGGGTTAATTGCCACTTGAAGTTTTTTTTTTTTTTTTTTTTTTTTTTTTTTTTTTTTCCACCAAGCCGCCATTCTTTCCAATAAGACGCTCGTCGATAAATAGCGATAGGGCCGCCGATGATTAATGGCACGACTTTTCCGCTGTGTTTCAGAACAAGCCAACCATCTGAACCTGTTCAATAATCGGCAGCAGCCCAAGAAGAAGCGCAAGAGTCGGACGGCCTTCACGAACCAGCAGATTTTCGAGCTCGAGAAGCGGTTCTTGTATCAGAAATACTTGAGTCCCGCTGATCGGGACGAAATTGCTGCTCAGCTTGGTCTCAGCAACGCCCAGGTCATCACCTGGTTTCAGAATCGACGGGCGAAGCTCAAGCGGGACATGGAGGAACTGAAGAAAGATGTACAAACTGTTAATCCTCTGTTGGTGGCGCAGCATCACAAGACTTTTCTGGAGAATGTCCAGGACTTGGGTATCCTCAAGAAGAGGCCACTGCCCAATTCGATGGACGATAAGTCATAGGTAATCGGGACTTTTCGAAAACGCGACGGATATCGTTGAAGCATATTAAAACGTCATTCCCGACGAGCGATGGATACTTGACAAATTTTCCCGAGACTCGAGGTACCAGATTTCTCGTGCGTTTATGATTTTTGCAAATTCTCCAATAAGTCGCGAAAAATAAAGTGGGCGGTCGAAATGTTTGCGATTACAAAAAAAAGAAATACATAAAAACTCTCAATTCGATTTCGTAACCCAAATTTTTGTCATTCCTCTCGATTCGACGTGACGACGAAAAATCGATTCGGATTTGCGAATCGAGAATATCTAATGTTAAATCGATCGGTAACTATGAAACCATAGTGGACTGCTGCACCGGGAGCAGCGTGCTGTATTATAATGTATTTATTATATAAAGAAAGTTCGCGCCGGGCGAACAAGATCGAAGTTAATAAATTATTAATAAACATAGCCGATAACTTATAAGCCTCGCCACGATCGGCTAACGAAACCTGTAAATAACTTGTACATAGAGAATATTGTCATCGATGATCTTTTTTTTTCCCCCCCGTTATTAAAAGCATAAGCATTAGGCACAACTATATAGGTTAGTATTATAAACAATAGATGGGACACTGCAATATACCTAATTGTCGGTTTTAGAATGGTTTACGATTTTTTTCTAAGATGCGAAGAATCGCACCGATGCGCGCCGTAAGCGAGCAGCGACCCAGGCGACGCCTGACGTGATGCATGAGAAAAGCGAAAGATTGAAGAACAAAGTCAAAAAAGCAAAAATAATATCAAGAACAATGAAAGAGTATATGTACAGAAAAAGAACTTGGTACAGTGTAATAGCGAACTTTAAATAAATGGAGATATGCTTAAGAAGTTACAAGATGATAGTATTCATATTTTTTTTTACTCTTACCTAATTTATCAATTTTTTATTCTATGCTTCGAGTGCCGGACTATAAATTTTTTTTTTTTTTTTACGTGACAACGAAACCAGGGTGAAATAACCAGCTACGCAATGGACGACAGTCTTTATTAGGGTTAGTCGACATTTGCCTTACAAACAACGACTGACGTCGGACAAATAAAATAATTCTCCGAGAATAGCGGCGAAACCGTAGCTTACCTTCCGAGAAAGCTTTTTGAAGTCGTTCGCAATGTTTACCTGACGACATAATTTATTAAGATGAAGTTCGCTCTGTGAGCTATTCGTTGCTGGTCCATTCGGAAGTAGTCTGGCACTCGTCATAACCGACTAGTACCTGACATAACAGAGCAGACAGCCATATATTGCTGGGTGCAGTAAATTGGAACACCGTGTATACGCTCAAATATGTATATATATATATATATATATATATCGATATATTGAGTACAGACCATGAGACATAACTTTGATTTTAAGAACAAAAATTTTGTTTACCACTTTTCTCTTGATATCAATTACGCTAACGTCCACGCATTATCTGGATATTTCGGTAACGAATAATTTCGATATATTGAGTACAGACCATGAAGCAGACAGCCATATATTGCTGGGTGCAGTAAATTGGAACACCGTGTATACGCTCAAATATGTATATATATATATATCGATATATTGAGTACAGACCATGAGACATAACTTTGATTTTAAGAACAAAAATTTTGTTTACCACTTTTCTCTTGATATCAATTACGCTAACGTCCACGCATTATCTGGATATTTCGGTAACGAATAATTTCGTTGCGGTTAAGCCTTAAAGCTTAAACGTATTCATTACTGCCATTCGTCGATAATTCGCTAAGAATTTTTTAATGCGCACTCGGCCGAAGAGCGTCCAGAAAAAGCGAGTGAATGATTCGAAGGGAAATGCATATATAAGAGATATGGAAATTAAAAAAAGATTTTAATAACATTTTTGATGGTACGATTGATTGTGAAAAATTAAAAAAAATAGTGGTGGGTTAATAAAAGTAAATGGATCTGACTCATAACGACCAAGGAATGACTCAAAGACAATTATTTAAGAAACTCGTGAACCTTACGAAATCGTAGAAAATCTAGCTATGTAATTACATCTCGCAATCATTGAAATGGACCAATTCGTTATCGAAATGATTAGAAATTACCTTTACTCTCGGACAATTTAAACTTGCAGTCCACGAGGACGATGAATCTGTCGACGAAGCAATCGTAATTGGCGACTTCCTGCACGAAATGCCCCGTTATCGTTCATCGTCGAGTTTACCTAATAGTTCCAGCCCATTAAACTCACGCGGCTAAGTATTGCCAATAATTTTTTATTCTCTTAAATCTCGCCGGACAAGTCACTTAACGTCATATCGTTAAATCAGGTCGTTCTATCAATCGTCGATCGACGTGTATCTCGTTCGATTTCATGGTAACCATAATACAGCATTACGAATATATCATTACGTTAATGAACCATGTCAATCGCATGCCAGATAATTACAATTCGCAAATTACAGATCCGATCTAAAACCAGACGTGGACATATCGGTGATACAGAAGCCACTGCTATATCTATAAAAATAAGAAAAGTGAAAAAAAAGATATAATATTAAAATCGATTCATAAATCAAATTAATTGAATACACAAAATCGATTTAAATATTCAATAAATAATCGAGTAATTCCTTCGTAAATCCCGCGTTATTTATAATATTTGCACAGACTCGCGCGTGGCTCCTATCTTTCCCTAGCAAGTTTCGGGATCGTATATGAAGCAGTAAGCAAGGTAGCTCGCACCGCCCTGTAATTCAGGCGCCGCTACATCCAAATAAAGAATTCATAATGGCGATGATGACCACCGCCAATTTTCTCGATATATCCGATACACCGATAACTCAAAGCGATCCCATCCCTTGGCGTGCGATCGTTTATTATCCATAGTATATACTATATATACATATACACTATATGTCTAGAAAAGCCAGGAGCCAGAATTTCCTGCAATTGGAAAAGCCTTCGATTTCATCCACGCAAAAGGTAAGTCATTATAACGATCAATAAATTAACGATCGATACCATGTATAGATGGGATCATTTAAACGAATGTATAAACTGTTATATCGATGACTAATCGAAAACGCCGAAGGACACGTAATTTCAAGGATACCGGTATGGCTAATTAATCGGTACCCGTTTCTCTCCTTTGCTTTATTTAATCGAGCGAAATACAAGGCACAAGCGTAATGCATCCGTAGACGCGACGTAACAGTTCAGCTAGGTGGATTAGTATCGTTTTAACCCTCCGAACCTACCAGACCACCCTGTAATGTTTTCCCGCAGCATTTTAGGGGCTGCCGTCATTTCACAGTTGGCTGACTTAGATTTAAGGGTGTCGAGCCCTAAGTCGGCCCTTCGTCACCTAGATACACACCGCAGTATTATGTGAAAACAGTTGAAAACACCATAAAGCCAAGGGGCATCCGTGTTGAGATTCGTTTTATAGCGCGATTGCTATTATTTTATATAACCAGTTAAAAAAGAATATCCAAGCTTGCATACCTCTGTACGGTAATGACTGTTAGAAACCAAGAAGACAGAGCAGTTTCAATGAGCAATGACTTAACGTACCCATAGCCTGTCACATGATCGCTAAGAGGACCTAATGATCTACCATCATAGAAACGTTAAGCGTCCACGCCTCTGTCTAGAATAATAAAAGATCAATGCAAACCAGCATCGCTGCTCCGTGCATTCTCCCGATACTCGGGTAACGCCGAGACAAGGCTACTCGAAGGTATCGTTTTCATAGTATCGACACGCCCACGTGATTCGGAGTCATTTACTCGTTGACTCGCTTAACCCGCAGCCAGTCATGCGTCAGTCACTGGAGTCTCGAGCAGATCCATAATTCTGACGTGAACACGCGAGAAACGGGTTTCCCCGCATAGATAATTAGACGTGGAGATCAGCCCTCGCCTCATCAGGGTACCTTGTTAATATGATATCTCGTAGAAGCAGCTTTCGTTTTATTTAATCCTTTTCTCAGACCCGATTCCACCTGGATGATCCAGCCGGGCATATATCTCGCTGAGGTCTTCTAGGATCCTGCTAAAAATGATCAATAGGTCGGACGGATCGAAGAGTTAAAAGCACTAAGAATTAGGGACGCTAGTCGTCCTAGGACGAGTGCAACATCAGGATCAGAAATCGTCGATGCTTATGGATGCAAAGGCTACTGATCTCGATCATCGTTGATCCGCGATCAGGACCAGGTGAATGAAAAAAAAATGTTGGACTTATTCCGTGACAGAATAACGTTCACTGATAAATTCGCAAAAATTCAAATTATCTGCGAATGCCAATGGGACAGCTGGCGGTGAACCTGTCCCCGAAGGCGATTGGTCAGGACCAATCAGCGCTGGTCCTTTGGTCCGTTCCTGCTCTAATGACACCTAGAGGCTAAAAAGCCATGATATACAAGAGCCGTGCGCTAACGAAGTCTGCCGCATCCACATGAGCTTGCTGTCTACCGATACATACGAAATCTATATATGTAAATCGAGAGCGTGGGTATGCGAGATATATATATATATATGGGTTAATTCGTAGCGATGACGTCACGTTAGAACGAGTCCTCGCTAGGTTAATGGTAAGGAGGCTCCGGACCAGGACTGACCCTTGCCAGCGGCTTCGGGCTCCTGATTACAGACCTCAGGATTCATCTACACTCTCGCTCTCACCTCCGAGTATCCCACGAGGACGACGATGCTTAGTAACATAGTTAGAATGCCAGGAGGTACTATAGGACATCAAGGAAAGGTGTTATAACACAAGCATGGAGGTGGTCCCCGGCATTCCAGTTTCTCAAGAAATTTATCGATGACGTTTTACTAGACGTCCGAGGCACTACTGCCTTCCTTTTTGTGTCTAATGATTTCCATTTTAAATTTCTATCTCGGGTGATACTTGGGGACCCTCGTAACCGATCGGTCCCTGTGTTTTTGTTGGGCTAAAAAGCGTTTGGGACTTGTCTGATTAGAGTCGTGTTACGAGGGTGATTTGCCACGCGAATACACCGACGCGCCGTAATTCCGTAAATACGAGAGGAAATGGACGCAGACATTCGTAAGGAGGAAATGATTAATTTGATCTTAACGGGAAGAGACTGCCGTACCGCTGCTCGTTCTCCGAAGAAGATATCCGAAGAGAGGAGGCCGTATTATCGCCCTGCTTATTCTCTCTTATGAGAGAAAATATATAGGGGGACCAGTAAGAGACGGCAATTTCCAGTCGAGCGAACAATGCCACATACGTAGCTCTTTCTTGGTTGGCCAGGATTTAGGTTGGGGTTTAGGCTAGGTTAGGCGCGGCAACCTCGACTAGGTGCATGGCATGGCGTGTGTGTCGGCTCAGGCAGATTAGAGGCCGCAGGATAATTAAGTAGCGCCTTCGAATAACGCCCAGCTACAACACAACGATCCGATCTCCCTGTTCAGGATTTCCCTCCGAAAGGTTCACCCGTGTTCCTCTCCTCGCGGTCTCTGACCAATTCGCTCGCCATCAGCATCACCGATGGTACTTTTCTTTTTTTTTTCAATTTTAAGACGAAATCCCATGGATTACAAAGATGTTTTTTTTAATTAGTTTTTTTAAAAATGAAAAATTTTTTATGCAATTTCAATCAATGATTTTTGTCACCTTTCATTATTTTCTATTGTGCATCGCTCAATTCATACTGTGTCGCGGGAGATTAGATTGGTACAGGGATTATAGGTGAAGTGGGGCAAACTCCCAGTGGGTTCAGATTATTAGTGAGCTGGTAGTCATAGAAAGGTGTGATTCTGACGTGGCGGACGCTTCTTCTCCGCAGGTGAGATCACGGGAGCGAAGGAGACGCGAGGATGAACGAGGGAGTCGAAGGGAGACGCGGATAGAGGCGAGAGAGCAGAGTGGTCCAGAGTGAAGATGAGAGGAATGGAGAGAAAGAGAATGCTCGAGAGGGAAGGTGGATCCACGGGGTGGGAGAAGATCAAACGAGCCGACAAGCCACGGGGTGGTCTCTACCCGCACTCCTTCTACTCTTTCTTCTTCAACGCTGCCTACCAGCCTCACCTATATTATTCATATTTCCACGCTCATGCTCCTGACTATGTTGCTCGACCTACCCTCGTCTCTTACTGTACTCTCGGATTCTTCTCCTGGCCACTTTGTACTCTCTCTACCGTGAAGTACTTGGACCAAGTGGTGCTTGGCTTTACTGCTTTGACATTAACCCTTTATTTTTTGCGAGAGAGAGGACCAAATTACGGAAAAGAGTGTCAGAGATATTTTTCGGTAAAAAATTATAAATTTAAAAAATTAATTGTATTATATCGTTATCATTATGCCTGATGCAGTACCGATTCAGAGGGATGTCGTTGAAGGGTTAAAGTTTTTGAGGTCGTTTCGTAAGGATCTTTTTTGAGTTTTAAATATTTTCTTGGAACTTCTCGTGATAGGGTGAAACGAGTGATTGGGGGGAGTTGAGGTCGGAACGGCGGTATCCTTTGTACATTATTTCGTTAAATTCACGGGAAAACAAAAAGCCCCTCTTTTCAACGTCACTGGCGTCTTCGTGAAATTCGATAATTGAATTAGTTCTCCACCGCGGGTCAAGTCTGGGCCCTTTGGCCCGTCAACGGCAATCGACCGTAGGCAGACGCAAGGACGACAGGATAGCGGTGGGAGGATCCTCAGTTGAAAAAAGGATACCCGGGAAAATTAGGAATGCGCCATGATTCTTAGGATCAAACCCGATCGCGTGGACATGTACGCGAAGATATATTTTTTTGGTTTTAATACTCTATATTATTTCACCGTTTCTCTATCTCTATCTCTATACCATTCGCATAGAGATATCGTTCTCATAATCGCTCAGTTATAAGTTTGGTCAATTTCTGTTTCCCCGTGTTAATGTAAAATTGAAGCATATCGCATGAGCTTCCATTAGTATCTTTTTTTTTCAATCTGGCTGCCCCGAGTAAAGCGCCAACAAAACGAAGGGAGCATTCATATAGAAATAAGGCGCGTGCAAGGATGACAGATATCCTGGCAGAAGGCAGTACCCAGCTACACCCACGCCTTTTGGTATCATCGATGACGACGTAATTTTAATAAAATCGCCGCAAATCACAAGACGCACCAGGTCACGGGGATGATTTTAGTTGCAAATCGCGAAGCGCCGCGAGACCCGACAAAGGCCTCAAAAGAGCCGCTTCCAGCGGCGTCTTATACAGCCATCCTGGTTCCGTCTCACTTTCGAACGCAGGGTCTCTCGTTTCTCCGCACCTTCGCCATTATCATACAAACATCGTTGATGACGGTGATGCCGGAAAAATGTTGCGGCTTCGAAGCGTGCCATTATCTTCGCTAATCGTTCCCTCGTCTTGGGCTGCCTTGGACGGGACCGGCAATGAGAAAGGATGAACTTATCTCTTGGTCCTACAGGAGACTATATAGATAAATCTCGTGTGTAGTTTAGATAATTTTTCTTGCTTTGTGCCTCAAAACGAAAAAAGTGGAGAGTCCCGTAAAGTTTGTGGGAATAAAAAAAAATTGTGAGTTTGAAAAAACGAAGAAGGAAGATTCGATGCCATTCCAATAGAAATGGAATAGAGGGGGACCCAGTGGTCGCCTATCTTCGAAGCAGTACAAGGAGAAGAATGGACCAGGTGGTAAGAAATTAGTAGTCCCCTCGGCTCTTGAGGGGCCTTAGAGTCCCTAATAGCCTTGCTGGTCGGTATCGACTATGCCGTTCCCCCGTTGCATTACCCTGGGCATCTATAGCTCAATTTGCCGACACCTCGCTAAGTATAGGTTGGGTGGGTGGTCTTTCCTGGGACCACGAGGGCCCACGAGGAGTGGGCCCGACCGAGGATGATAGGTGAGAGTTTACCTCGTATATCTACCATCCATGAGACAATGGGCATCGAGATGGTCCCGGTACCCTCGACGAGACCATCGTCACACCCACAACTCGCACATGAGGCCCAAATTTATCGCGACCAGATATCTGACCCACGTGGCAGACCCAGTCTTCCCCTCTCGACAAAAGGGACTTCCGTCTTCATTCCCAAACTGAGGGATCGCGTTAAAATCCAAAATCGAAAAAAAAAAATTTTTAATTAAAAATACAATTTATCCTCTTTACCCAGCACGGAGAAAGCATGCTCTCATAGATCTCACACCGGATCCACTTTATTTAACGAGCTGGGCCCCTTGGGGCAGCAGACTCACACGAGCGTATCCCTACGTCGATTCCACGAGTAGTTTACCTCCCACCTACTCGCTACTTACGAATACAACCTGAAGATGGCAATTCTTAGTTTCTTGGAATATCACCAAGAAATTTAATTTTTTTTTCCCACTCTTGTTTTCTTCAACAAAAAAATTTCTTTCTTACAATTTCAAAGAAATACCCAAGCAAAAGTCCTTCCACGATTTCGCGGCTCGTTCGCGGAATGACGTATACTCAAACGTGATTGAGTTCTATTCTACGCAGGACGCGCGGAAAGGATCGTTAGTAACGTTTTGCACGGTCCCGTGTCGAGGGCTTTCTAATTTGCCAAGTCCTCGCAGAAAGCCCGAACGTCTTTCTCTCTTCTATCGGAGAACGTGCCACCGTGATATCGTTCCTATACAATGAGCAATCCCAGCCGGAGCCTCGTGCACGCGAAGGAGAAACAACGGGAGCCCGTGTCAAAAGCGATCGTGCAATTTGGCGGATATCGAGGCTTCTTGCGTATGAAAGCTTCCCAGGCCCAACCTTCCGCCATCTGGGTAGACGTCACCAATGATTACACGTCAACCCGAATTTCGCCACGGAAACGGATATTCCGGAATACCTGGCTGCTGTCTTATGTCACGCACGTTAACCTACGTACGTGCAACTGCGACTGTCGCTTCGAGTGAATCCGACAAAGAATAGTCAAAATTATCCAGCATTGTAAATTGAACAATGAAGGACAAAAAAAAATCTACACCACAGTCAATAATTATTCAGTATAAACGGGATACTTAAAGTTGCACAATAGGAAATTTTTTGTTTTCAAAATTAGTACAGAGCGTTATTAGTACGTTAGACATAGAAAACGTCAAATGGAAATTGTATCGACAGAAAATTTCACCTGTCATATTCAAAGTGATATGGCTATTGACTATCTGCCATTGTGACAACTCAGCTATCCTATATATGTACCTGCTTTGCTACTGTATATGGAAATACAGGGCTACCAGTCTGGCATGTCGCTAACCGAGGGTTAAGGAGCATCGAACATCGTAGCGACGTGTCGTTCGATAGCATCGTTCGTGACAGCGAATTAGGGTTGCCGTCGACGAGAAATGGTGCTGGGGTTCGCTGCCACTCGTTGTCGCTGTCGGCCGAGGTTGCGTTTTGACACGCAAACTTTTGCGACTACGACGCGCAGTGCCGTACCTATCACTCTCTGACATGGTGTATCTATATTTTCGTAAAAGGAGAAGCCAAAGAAAAAAAAAAGTAAGGATAAAGAAAATAGTGAATATAAAAAAAAATTACCAGGAAGTTGACAAATCCACGAATGGTTATTGATTCTTGACGTTTTTACCGAAAAAATTCAATTCAATAGTGATACGTTAATCGAGGTACCTTCCGATTAATATATTTTGTATCGGTTTCCTCGTTACGCTATGCCTGGCAGAGATCGAAAATCACGAGAGACGTACCATCGACCGCTTGGAATTTCGTCGCAAGAAATATGGGAAGTGTTGCTCTAGGTAGTACGCAGGTACCTGGATATACTAGTACGATGATGGAAGTGCCAGGGAAATTTGTCTTTTTGCGTCAACAACTGACTCGCTCGACTAGATTAGCCGGATAGAAAAAGCCATTTAGAAAAGCTTCGGCCGAGTGCAATGACTCTTTTTTTTTTTAACGCAGTCAATCGATAATGAGCGAATTTGTAAAAGAACACGTGTACGTTCGTGTATACTTTTCTCATCGTTATAAATCTTAATGCGTGTTATACAGTTTAATAAAAATACATTAGATTGATGCTGATCGTGAAAATTAATATTCCGCCTAATTAAATTCTCATTCTCGTGACGATTGAGAAATTCCAAAAAATTATGTAAGAATTTCCGAGGAGCGAATGAAAAAATTTTTTTACAAATTCTCATTGAAAATTTCACGTTAAATTGTCTCCGCCCGCGTATCGTTCTCAAAACAGTATGGAAGATCGCTAATTAATTCGAGCACTTAATCCCGATCATATTTCTCTGTTTTAATCGATACGCGCGCGCAATATTTCCGGTGCACGGAGCGGTGCGGCCCTGTGTGACTCGTGTAATTGGCTCCCAACTGGACTTCAAAGGGCGCCGCTCTCCTTCATCCTCGCCGCCATATGCCTAACAGAGAGGATAGCCCGGTCGGTATAACGGGTGCGAGAAGGAGAAGACTAGTTGAAATTATACCCGCCATGCGCGAGCCACGAGGGAGATCGAAGTACGTTCATTGGGTAGGTGCGAGTGGGACGACCAATGTGGAACGATGACGCCGAGTCTTCGAGAAAGATACTCCTAGTCGCTTTGCCATTGGTTAGTACGAGATCGGCAGTGAGGATCGGTTACTGGTGTTTCAACATGTTCAGATAGCGTTCGATACGAAGGTTCCTTGTCTCTTCGTATTAGCCGCTTGATTTTACATTAATCTTCGGCAGAACACTTGAACCTCGTACAGAAGCCACACAGCCGAATTTACAGATTCCAATATATTGGCTAATCAAGGAGACCCAAGTGGTTCGATATATTGCAGTCAATGATTGCACGATAAATTTATCGATAAATGTATTTACGTTAACATACGGCATTAACGAACATACTTTCTTGTCCCTCCATATATCACCCTATATGGTTATGACCTTGGTGTATTTCGGAGATAGGGGAATCCATGTATTATTAAAGAATTAGAAAAAATAAAAAAAAAAAAAATAAAAGAAACAATAGGAAATAAAAGGAAAGAAAAAGGTTTCGTATAAAGATTCGTTGGAAAGTATAGTTCGACAACGGCTTAACACCCGAGGACACGGGTCGTTTAGGCGGCTCCTTTCTTCGATCATTAAGCCTGCGCGCCGAGGGTCCTGAAGGCAGAGGACCTGATCCTGGCTAGTGAGGACCCCGCGGCACTTTTACATTAGCTCGCCCCCACGTGTCTTCTGTTATGCGCTTTTTTTCCTTCCCGAGTATATTTTGACACAAACGGTTTGGTTGTTTGCCCATTGGGATAAGCAGAAAGTGTTGTCGCCGTCTGTCGGCGTCGATACGCGCCGCGAAGCGTCGCGAAACGACGCTCCGCCGGCCTCAAAGGACGCCGTCCGTCCGCGCATAAGTGCAACGCTATTAATTGGCTAGTGCACGGCGAACCAAAAGGGACCCACCCGAGCAAGCGTCCCGACGCTCTTCGATCCATCATTCCTGAACGTGCTCGTCGCGACGCTTCTCGACGCTCCGCCAAGGAGACGCCGGAAAGACTTCAGTCCCTATCGGGACGCCTATGCATTAGTTTTTCTATACCGGTTAATCGGCTATCGACCCACGCTCGTCTGTCGTCGATTGTGGGTACTCCACTTCAAAGGATTATTCAAGGACCCAACCTTGTGTGTTTGGTCAGTCTCACTTAGCCATTAGATACTATTACTGGGCTCAGAGACGGACGGTCTAACTGGTCCCATAACGATTCTAATTCCTAAAACATACACGGACGACCATATCGAAAAGACCCGAAATTTATTTGATATAGTTCGTAGTGGCCCATATGGGAAAAAATAAAATTTTCAATGATCCATATGTCTATATCGTGTTCGTGGATACTTTGATAATATTTTGATAACAATATGGGTAATGGTATCGATCGGTATATCATCCCGTTACGGATGGGCAATCGCTATGGACATAAAGTAGGAAAGATCGCGTGTTTGGTGTTTCTCAACACGGTTGCATGGATCCATCTCAATCAGTCGAAAATCCGAAGGGGAACCGATAGATCAAGGTAACACCTTTCTCGATCCGAGCGATCTAAGCGATCCAGAGATCGGCCAGCGTCCGGTTTCTCTTTGCTTGTCTCTCTCTCTTCCCGATAGAATCCCTTCTCACTCTCTCGCGCACCAGCAGGCCACTTGGCTGGTCCAGAGGGACGAAGATGGAGGATGCTGGATCCGTATGGTGAATTGGTGAGTGAACCTCGTGTTCGTGGATAAGATGGATAGGCAGAAGGAGGGAGGTCGATCGGAGGATAAGGAGAGCCTGGAGGAGCGTTATCTTTGATGGAGAGGACTTGGAACCTCTATTAGGCTTCAGAACACTACCGGTGCTCTGGGCCAGGGACGCATTTCCATTCCTGACTTCACGTAAGCCTGAGCGAATTGAATGAACGGCTATTCCGTTTTGGTAATAGGAATCGCTATACCGTATCTTCTATAATGAGTAAGCACACCGGGCAATTAACGTGTCGATCAATTAGAAATTCGTACGGGAGGAAAAGTCGAACCGCACCTTTTTTAAAATTGACCACTCATCTTACAGCTGCCATAACAAACGTGAAACCCTAAAACAATTAATTTCTGTATCGTATCAATTTGACTGATTAAAGTGACTTTTGTCGCATTTATCGCCTAGTAGAATTATTTCTATAGAAACAAAAAATTAAGTACACGATAATAAAATATATTACTGATAAGGTATCAATATTTCATATCGAACAGATCTAGGTCCAGTCTGATCTTAAAATGTATTTTCTACTGTCTCGCCGCACCCGGCAATATCTTTGGCTTATTTCTACAATTCCCGTTCGGCTCTCTTCCTCTTTACGAGGTAAAAAGAAAAGTTCGATTCATCGAGGCTAATTCGTGCTTTGTATACGGGCACCTGCGTATATCTAGTAACATGTAAAATTATTAAGGAGGCTGTCTATTAGGCCCAGTTATTTCACGGCGGTCCCACGTATCTATTTGGGGCCCCCTTTTCTAATTCTATATCTTCATCTCGACCCCCAGGTCCATCGTAAGAAGCAGTGCTCATTCGTTAAGAAACTTTTTCAATTTTTTAAGGGCCTCCTTGCGAGGATCTTGGCCACGAATGCCCCTCGGACGCTGCTACATGCTTATCTTACCCCGATCCTGCAAGCTTTTTACTTTATTACTATATCATCCTATAAAGCCCACCAACCCCAGTGCATGTTACCGCTTTTATTACGTGCCGCTGTCGGCGTCCTTTGATTCAATTAACCGTTTTCAAGGTTTCCTTACCTTCGAGTGTTGCGGCCATCTCAGCGGTCCCCGGGTGACGTAGACAGAACCAACCGAGAAGGAAATTCGGAAGCGGATGATTTCACACCCGATCGTAAAGCGCCTCACGGTATTATCCTTTCCGTTTTATTCTACGAAGGCCGAGCTGCTCCGATCGGGATAATCGGCCGGAATTAAGGAGACATTGTACTAAGCGGCCGTCTCTCGACAAAATTAAAAGCCGCTTTGGCTTTTCACGTTTTCACTCGAATCATCCTCCGTTCTTCACGACTGATTTCCTACGACGATTCCACGAGACTTTTTACTATGAAGCCAGTTCCTTCGCGACTCCCTTTGACTCATTCGACGATCCATTAAACCAATGGGACAACTTGGGACTTTACCGTTCTCTCCTTTTCGCTCTCTCGCTCCTCGCTAACGAGTTTTCGCTTTTCTTACGGAACAAGGCGAGAGTGGAGAAACAATGTAAAAAGGGAAAGACAACGCGAACCGCCTCCCAATCGTCGGATCGACAAAGACGCCGTCCTCTTTCGGATCGGACTCTTCAATAAAAGATAATTGAAGATCCGAGTTTACATGGGACACGGGTAAGGTCCTCGACTGCCGGACGAGACGCTCAGCCTTTGGGGCTTCGGCTTAAAAATCCATAAAACTGTAAACCAGATGAAAATCTTGGCGGGTTTTTCGTGAGGATGAAACACAAAAAAATGGACAACAACCTAGACGGCGTCGACGGGTCGTTATTTTTGAAGACAGGGCAAAATACCAAGAGGCGACGTGTCGCTTCGGGACGGTTTTTTCTTTACTCTCAACTTTATTGCCAAATTTTTGGATAATTGGGCGAAAAATAGGAAAACTTTCAAACGGATTTTAACGTTGATACTTATTGTTTAAAATTCGCAAGAAACTTTTATTACGTCACGAAATTTAATTACGTCACGGGATAATTTAATGTTTCGTCATAAGTATGGTACACGGAATATATATACTCGATTATGGTTAATTTTTAAAAATTATAAACTTTATGCAAATCGAACCACGTGTACTAAGTGCATCGTCTGCTTACTCCGTCACTTAAGTGTCCACCGGTGATGCTCTTGCGTCATTCTGTTTTGCAATGCAGCCAAGATCGGCCAAGTGTTTAAATCGGTTGGATCGTTAAGCGCATTAACGCATTCACTGCCCGCATGTTCAACATAACGTTTACTATGTATCAACTGCAACGTTTACCGGGGATCTACGTGGCAATTGACCAGTAGGTTAGGTCCCGGCAGATTCCGCGAGCTCTCACGGTGCGGCTTAAGCAGGTGAAAAAAATTAATTCCCATAAACTTCCATGGTGAACGCGGCGAGTCACGTCGATTGCGATATGGGGCTATAAAGAAGAATCAGAGATCGAGTGATTAGCGCTTGTAAAAAAAATTTTTTTTCTTAATTCAAAAAAAAAATCTAAACCGATTAGAACACTGCATCCAACGTATATAACAATAGAGAAAATACTAAAAATAAAAATTCGTATTATTTTCAAATTCGAATTTCCCGCGGAATAAATTTTTTTTTAAATCCACATACGCGTTAACGCCATTTTATATGGTGCAATTTTTTTTTGAAGCCCTTCCGCCGGTATGATATAAATAAAAAGAAAACGAATTGACAGCTGGCAAAACAATGAAAAAATTGTTTTTTCTTTTCTCCAGCAAAAGTCAGCAATGTAACACGCGGCGTGCCGTGTGTCAGGATTATTAACGACTCGAGGGAATTTGTTACATCCAGCAGGCCATTTTTAATTACACACACGTAATAACACGTAGCGTTAACAATGGGCCGGGAGCCATTATCTGCACTGTCTTCGCTGCTTCAGAGTACTAATCGTCCGGCGATCGCTCGTTGCAAGGTAAATAGCTTTATACTCTGGCAATTTCGTAAAGGACGAAGCTGCAGGTCTCCGGCGGATCGTAGAACGGTGTAAGAGAAGGTAGAGAAGGCCGTTGCGTTCGAGAACATGGGACGAGGTGGTAATAGGTAGCATGCACATATATACAGGGCAGACACGAATGCCGATGGAGGAGGATGGAGGAGGATGGAGGAGGTTTCCGGCCGGACACAACCGTCGGGAGCAAAGGATGGCGACGTAAAGAGAAGGCACGGCCGACTGTACCAGGGGATCATGATTAATCAATTAGCGATCCGGGACCTTTTTAAAAATCGATGTTCCCGGCAAAAAGCAGAGGCAAAGGAGCCGACGCAATGACGCGGCGGAACGCATCGCCGGGACTGTCAACCGTTTTGAAAAAAATTTCACCGCCGCGAACTTCCCGCCCTTGTGGCCAATCACGTGGCCCTTCGACGCCGCTGTGATTCCTTGCCCGGGATGCGGACGGACAACGAATTTTTCGCCAGCCGGTAAATTCTATTAGACCGGCACAAAAGGGACGATTCCGCGCGCTCAAATCAGCTGTGCTTTTTGCGAAAAAGCACGATGATATCGAACCGCTTTACGGTAGCCTATAAAAAATACCCACTCCGATCGCCACCAATCCTTCTGTGTCTATGGTCTGACTCGGGTCGTAGTTATTTACCAAGTGTTTTGTCTATGGTCAATGTGATTTTGCGAATAATATCGGATCGTATAGTTGAATGATTTTTGAAAATTGCCGAAAAAAATTTGGGAGTTGCGTAATCTTTTATGAGTAAGATATTCCAAGGTTGGGTTAGATTTTCACGCGAATCATCTTTTAGAGAGAATTTAAGGAAAAAAAAAAGTAGGATTTTTTCATCGATAAAAGTACAATGAAACCGTGCTAACCAAATTGAAGGAACAGAAAATTTTAGTTTTGTTGTATTTTTTTTTGACCTTCATATATCTGAATAGACGTTACTCTTTATTCGGGGTACAGTCCAGGGGCCTGAATGAGCGCTTCTCTACCACCTCGGGAGGTTCTTACGAGAGTGACTGTATGATCAATATATCGGGTTAGGATCAATTAGCACCGGAGGGATTAGGCTTATAAACATCGTGTGATAGATAGCGCCAATATCTCTCTAATGATAAAATCGCCAGTTACGTTAAAGAGTTGGTTGTTCGTGAGAGTGAAAGGTGAGTCCTGTACTGTTCGCGAAATATTAATTTTTTTTTCTTCTTTATCTCTCGAACGAATAATTGTTCTCGCCTTTTGCAAGACCCTTTGCCAGCCTTCTCAGAGAGGCTTTCGAACGTTGCTCACGGCGTCCTCGTACATTTTGTGAGGTGGACAGGGCAGCGGCTGTTCTCACAGAAAATCTCAATCATCTCCGGCTGGTTTCTTTTGTACGGGACGTTCTAAAGCCGGTTTGCCATTGGTCGAGGGGCGTTCAAAGAGCGCCGCCATGACTCGCAAAGCGGCCGTCTTTTGTTTGTGAAACAATGGAGCGCGAGGGCCCTCACTTAGCGCGCCAGCGAAATGACAAAATCTTGGGATATTTAATCTATTAGGAAAATTAACGGGTCGCGATGCCTGCAGTCTCGATCCTTCTGGAAGGTGCGAAGATCTTATACGGATAAAGCGATTAGTTTAAGATCCTTCGGATGATAAGGGGAAAACCCTAATTAAAGAATTACTCCTGCTGCTCAGCTGCAATTATCCTCCTATTGAATTCCCTCTTTCCGAGACTGATAACAGGGTAACGCTTTAATTTTACAAAATTTTCTCTGGATATCGTATACCTAGAATCCTTTAAAGATCTTCAAGATATAGCCTAGGGTTAAATTAAAAAATTAGTCATTTTCCTGTTGTGTCACTTATCGGTCATAATATCTGTACCAGTGGTATTTACTGAAATTCAACAATAGTCTATAATAGCGATAAACTTTATTTTTTAACTTACAGAGTGAATTTAGATGTTGAAAAAATCATTCGACGAAATTCAGTTGGACTAAGCGTCATTTTCATGGGCTTCAGTGCCTCTTGCTGTTTTGGTTAGGTTAGGTGTAAATGACGTCTCAACGTATTTCCTCGACTGGAGGTTAATGATGATCTCAAAATACTTCAGTATAATGTTCGTGTGTTATGCCTTCTTACCTTCGGAAGAACTCGATGAATTATACTGAGGTTAATAACGAAGAATCGAGCATCACCATGTTAAATATCGCGACAATCAGCACTCAGTCAGGCGTACGTAATTAGTAGGTAGAATACATCATTACACGGGACGTCATTGGATGCGCGGCTTTTAACTCTGGAACGATAGCTTCGGGAAAAAGTTCTCCCGCGGTGGCCCAATTACCAGTCCGAGAGATAATTATTCGATTATTCACACTCGCTCGCTCGAAAATAATAAAAAGAACTAGGAGTGAAAAAACGGGGATTTATGGCCCATTAGGAGTCGTCCTCAGGCACAGAGTTCAAGTTGAGCACACCAGCGCCATCTGGCAGCGGTTTTCAGTCGAGCGTTGGGCTAAGTCGGAATAGTACCGACGCGACTCTCGTTGGGTAAACAGCCTGCACTGATGCTGCGGTGCTCGATTACGGTGCAAGGTTTCGGTCTGTTTTACCACAAAAAGTGAAAGGTTGATAATCGTCTTGGGAAAAGTGCTCGATGGAAAACGGTTGCATCGGTAGAGGCTCTAGTTCGTGAATATTAGTTTGGTATAAGACCACGAGAATCGACTTTGAGTGCCAAGAGTCGGAGAAGAACGGTTTTCATTGTTTTTAATTACAAATTTAAAGTTCGAGTGTATGATTTCAGTGGTTCTCTTGGTGTAAAAGACATTAAAGTTCGCGAAGGACTACGAATTTCCTGAGGAATGCAGGTCTAACCATCTATGAAGGTAAGACAGTATATTAATTACGAAATATTCTTGGTAAATTTTTCATATTCATTTCGTTGATTTGTCCTCGAGTAGAGCAGTGCTTCTGTCTAATTGAATTAAATTCTTTTGTTAACGAATAGAAATGATAACACCCATTTATGTTTTTGTTTTTACTAACATTATTATATACGTAACCTTGGAAATGTTTTGCACGGTCAGAAGTTAACAAGATAATTCCGAGTAAATTGGCGAAATCACGAGGGTAAAAAGTAGTCGAGTAAATTCAAGAGAGTGTATAAGAAAGCAGCCATCTGTCAGCTCGGTCGTACACGAGCAATCTCATAAAATCAAATAGTTTAGGCTCAACAGCTTAACACCCAATATAACCGCGGCAATAAAGAGGCCGAAGATCGGGACGCAAACTCGAGGCCCGTTCAACGACCGTTTCGAAACGAAAACGAAACGTTAACGTAAACTGAAAAACAATTGCTACAGCGCCCTGTCACTCGGCTGACGAGTTGGCTTAGGCGCAACCCGTTTCAGCTAGTCATCTGTTTCCACGTGACCGTTTATTTTTCCAAAATGGCCGCTAAAACACTGTGCTCCCGCGGGCCCTCGGGGTAATTTGAAGCCTATTTATAGGCGCCTACTGCCTAGCAAGAAAACGTTTAACGAAATAGCTTTATCCACCGTATGTGTATAGGTAAGCCTACCGATCAGAAATTTCAAACGAAGTGGCGGCATGCTCAAAATCATATCCATGACGTCTGTACTACTGTATACAGTATTGTTGAACAAGTATGCACTTGGACAGTGCTCAAGAGAAGTCGTATTGTGTTTTTGTTTACCAAGCACATTTAATCATTACGCTATAAAGATTTAATGACTGATTCGGCTGGTATTACTAATCGCGGTCTAAATTTTTATAACGTCACTCGCTCTCTATGGGATCTCGAAATACTTGCCATCATATATCACACCGAGAACACGTTCCTGTATTCCATAGAGTGTCTTGCGTATCAGTCAAGTACCACTTCATATTTATTTCGGACAAAAAACATCTCCTAAACGGCTGGCTAAGTGACCTTTTAACCAAGGACACTTAAAGGCGCGCTTCCATATAACCTGCCGATGCACTTATTCATTTTTGAAATTTTCCTACTTGTTTTACCTTTCATTTTTATTTCTATGCTCCTTCCTTCATACCGTTCGTCGGTTTCTTTGTACTGAAAACGTTCGACTCCGAGTAGACGTGTAAAAAGGCGAAAACGGAGTTTCTGAAATTTACCGAAGAAGGTTGAGCGCGGGGCGACCCTGCATGAAGCGCCGGTTGATTGCCTGCTCGTTCGCCAATTTTCCTCCACGTCGCCGCTTCGCCGCGAAAAATCGCTAAATTGCTTCTTTGAGACGATGGTCTGGAAGACGCCGGAAAAGAGGGAAAAACGTTTTCTTAGTAGCTGGATCGGTAATTTCCTCTATACGGGTGTTTCATCATGAACGACACACTTTATATATGGATATCCAAAATTCCTTCCCTGTACTTCGAAACTTGAAAATAGATATTTTGAAAGAAAAAAATTATTTTGACACGATTTACCGAAACTATTTATCAAAATATTTTTATGTAATTTTCAAAATGTACATTTTCAGAGTAGGGATAAAGTCGTGCCACAAACATTTGAAAGCGATTACTTAGTCGTCCTACGAGTGCTCGGGTGAAAGGGTGGAAAGATCGAAAATTGAATTTTCCCGAAGAGTAAATTGCAGGGTGAAAACTAGCGGAGAAGAGCAATTTGAAAATTTTATTCAGAAATTACGTTTCTACGCCCTTAGGAGTCCTCAGCATTGTCGTCCTCTACTAACCCCCTCGTCCACCCTATCGCAGCCGAATTGCTGGTTCGAAGTTTAAGATTTTCTCTCGCCACTCTTATTCCACTGTGCACGCGGTACTCACTGCTCCCACTGTCTCCTTTCTCCTTCTTATCTTTTCTAACTTTCTATGCAGCTACTTTCTGACTTCTGACGCGCGTTTCAATTGGGATGGTTGCCAGGGTGACCGGAGCCGCGTGGCACGGACTATTGAAGAGGTTAAAGGGGGAATCCAGATTCCGTGTCCACGAAAACACCTTACAGCCTTAGACCTCTTCTTTACGAAAAAATTGAAATCTAATGGACAAAAAAAATTTTCAAAAAATTATATCAATCTTACACCCTCTTTAGCAACTTCTAACGCAAACGCATCTATCGGCTGGACTGTCCTACTTTTCCACGCCTGTCTCCCCCTCGCGCACTGCCCTGATTACACGATTAACCGATTAGCTAAATTTAGCTTGCAGTTTATTGCATCGCCGTGCTTAAGATTGTTTGCTGAACGCATTACCGCAAAAATTACCAAGTGGGGCGTCGAGAGATGAAAACCAAGGCCCGATCCCACTAAGTGCGCTACTGACCTGTTATCATCGTGTGATCGTCGGATTTTCAAAAATTTCTCACCTTTTTCAATTTTCACCCAAATAATCGTACCCCCGTAAGACACGTCCATAGTCCCGATACACATGCACTATATATCTGTATACACAGATGAATTAGACTTCCAAATGAACCTACTGAAATTATCCTGACGACCGTAAGAGGCGTCGCTATGCTCTCGCTTGGAAAAATGCCCGATTTTTATTCCATTCTGAAATGACTCGTGCGAAATCGGTAATAGTTCCAGCATGAATAACTTTCTTCGTTCCCGACGGCGTCCACGCTCGATCATAGAAACCAGCATGTATGGTACTCTCGGTATATATCAAAATTATAATCGATTTTTTCCACCCTTCAAAAAAACCACAATGAACAAATCGAATAACGAGTCTTTCATAAAATTCAAAATTTGAAATTCGCGCCACTTTCCGCCAACGAAGATACCAAATTTTCCAGCGCAACGCATCGTACCTACTTTCCTCAACGGAATAACAAATTACGTCGGGCGGGTCACTCACGTTTTTACTTCGTACTCCGAGCATTATCCGCCCCGATCGCAGGACTATGTAAAACCCGCGGTGCCGTCCCCTTTGAAAACTAAAGGAAGAGGGACGTCAAGGGCCAGGAGGGAGAGGAAGAAGGAGGCCCGGTGGTACGGGGCGCCATTAACGGCTAATGAAAATTAGCTTTCGTCGGCTGATTGAGCGTCAAATCGTTCCTCTCTTGTTTCGCAGCGAGAAGTCCGTCACCGGTATCGTTAAAACCCGAGACTCGTTTTCGCTTCCCGAGATCAACGATTTTACGCCAAGCCGAGAAAATTCACTATCAACTTTTCTTCGATCCCGTATAAGCCCCCTCGTTAATTATCACCGGTACCATCCGTAATTGCAACGTGGCCAGGGGCTTTAAACTTTTTCCTTCCTTTCTTATCCCGTACCGCCGAATCACAACGTGTACTTAATATTAATTAGCGGAAATCGCGATCCCTCGAAAATTGTATATCGATGCGCGATACATTTTTTTTTCTTTCACCAACCTCTTCCGTCGTATCCCTCGACGTATATTAATAACGAGCAAATCCACGTAAAACCGCAAGTCATCAAGCCCGGTTTCAGGCACTAATAACATTACTTGCAGGAAGGCACAGTGCTCGCTTCAGTAGAAGAGCATTATGGCTTTGGAATGTTTAGAGATTGTTATAAACAAAACGTTAATGGACTGCAGAAGCGTCTATAAAAGTGTATCTTTCCGTTGGGTTTCAGTGGGGAGGAGGAAAGAGG
>NW_014332865.1:2133410-2141765 GCF_000341935.2 Cephus cinctus
GGGTGAGGGGGGTTGACGGGGATGAGAATAAAAAAAAAAAGTGGAAAACTCCAAAGAATTAAAGCTGCTCCACTCGTCTCGTCGCTTCGTAGAAACAGATCATGAGGATCGTCCAGGACAACCATATGACACATAGTGGTCTTAACGACGGTTTACAATGCAGCGATATATACCCCCGTGGGATATAGTCGACTATAGCTACTGTGAATAGCAAGTCGGTGGTGCAGGGATTGGTATGATGTTGATGATCGTATAAAATGTTGAAAGTTATGTAAACCCCTTACTTACCGCAAGTCCGCTTCTAGTACAGCAAGGTATGTCGAGTGTATGCCGTGGGTCGAGAGTTGATAGATTTTTTGATGATTTGTTGCGATTACAATTTTTTTGTTTCAGCCTCCAATTGAAACGCATCGGGTTCGCGTCAACGAGACTGCAATTGGAATTCACGAGAAGAGCGTGTCGTTCCGAGTACGTGCTGTTTGTACTCCGTACGAGAGTTAATGGATGACAGAAGCATGGTAATGTAACTCTTTTGTTTACAACAGATGAGTGTCAGATCTTGGTCCTTTCTTTGCCCCTATCTTGCTTTTTTCTTTCTCTCTCCTTTTTCTTTCCCTTGAGTTACGGCCGAGTCTGCTCGTCTTCGCGTCTGAATAAACATATCTGATGTCTGCTTAGCCCACCCAGACTGAACTATTAAAACGCTTATGGGAAAAAATCGGTCCTTCGCGGCAAATCCTGATTTTTGGGTGGCTCGAGGAAAAAAAGGGAAAGACGTCGTTGACTAGGGTTATTCCCCCTTTCCAGGTCGTAGATCGCGACCCCTATTTTTTTCAAGTGTCGACGGTTCGTCATTGCATCGACTCGAGTCAAAGTCCTTGGTTTATGAGAGTTTTGAGTTATGGCCTGGGTGCCACTGTAAATCATCGTGATACTCTTCATGGTTTCACGGTGGGTCTTTGACTTTTGCGTGTCAGCCTGTTACTGCTTTGACGGACTTATGCAAATCCTTCCTTTTTCTTATTACCTTGTTTTCTCAATGTAACTAGCTGGTCGTCGACGTATCGTTATGGCGGGATATAATATGATTTATGGGAACTGCCTTGTGTTTCAGTTTGGGATATGGGTTTATCTTATATCAGGTTTTCTTTTTATCCTTTCAAGACGTACGTCTCTCCACGTCACAATCTATACATTTATTTACACGCTAATATACACGATTCTTTCTAGGCGTCTAGAATAAATACAATGGCCGATAATTTTCTTGCACTTCTTTCTTTTCTTTTTCGAGATTTATAAACTTTCCATGAACTATAGGTATCTAAACGTATCAGTACCATCATGGCTATAGTTATATGGACCTTGAGGACGCTTGTGCTATCTGCCGTTGGTTATACGACACGCGTCATAGTATTGAAGGATTTTTTTTTTTTTTAAGAATTTTAAGTAACTAACATTCTCGGAGGGACCCCCTGGGTCTCTTTGGACCCTATCATTCGATTGACAAAAAAAATATTTAAATTCACGAAAATCACCCTTGACCGTATAAATGACGTAGAGTAATCGTCATAATTATTTTTTTTTTTTATTATTTCGAATTCTTTGGTTTTTTTTTTCTTTTCATATTTGGTGCAAAAATCTACGTCCTTCCGGTCGACAATCTATACAAGTAGCTTCCGACAGAGAATCGATTTGAGACCTTTCAAAATTGTCCGAGCTTACTTCTCGCCGTCTATTTTCGAAATTTGCGTCTCCCCCGGCCTCGCCCCGAGTTCCGGTTCCGCGCTCTGAACCTGAATTTGACTGGAGTGCATGGGCGGACACAGCAGCGGATGATAGGGCAGACAATAATAAGGAAACCCACTCAGAGCCTTGTTAACCGGATGAATTTGGGGGTTCGACATTTGTCCCGGAAGTTGTCCGGTACCCGGAATTGGTATCCCTCGCAAATGTTCATCGGGATGTACCAGAACTCGCACAGCCACGCGTCTGGCAGTGCCCGAATTGACCAGAGCGCCCAATTCCTGCTGCTGACGTCTCTTAGTTTTGTATCTGAAAGCACGAAAATGAATTCCGTTTGAATGACGTCAGAAATTGAGCCGCATCGAGATTCAAGAAAATAAAAAATTCCATAATACGTACCGTCGATTTTGAAACCAAATTTTCACCTGCGTCTCCGTCAGCTTGAGTCCTCGCGCTAGATCGGCCCTTTCCGGTCCCGAGAGATATTTTTGGGCCGCGAATCGTCTCTCAAGCTCGTAAACCTGGGCGTGCGAAAATGCCGCGCGGCTTCTTTTCTTTCGTCCCTGCAAGCTCTGACCGTGCGACTGCGACTCAAAGATGTCCTCCTCCATCTCGTCTGCGAACAGAATGCCCGGGAGTAACGTAAAGACATCAAAAGCCTTAAAGACGACTTTTAATGAACCGCGGACGATTTCCGGTTCCACGGAATTTTCGAAATTACGTCTGTCGTCTGTCCTATGAGTTTCTCACACAAAGCACAGCCGATGTCCCCTGTAACCTCTGTGGTTATACGCCTTACCACGATATTTAATCTCGGTATGCGGATTAGCCGGGGGGGCAGAGGGGGGGCGGCCGTTCGGCCGGAACGGTTAGGCTGCTCGACAGACAAACAGTCGGGTAGACGAACGCAGGAAGAAACGCAGCCCAAGCACAGAGAGAAGACTCGTTGGCTTTTGATGTCTCGTTGAAACATTAACACGTGCCTTCGCTACTCCATTTTGTTTACGCGATATATACTACTCCTCGATCCTAGATGAAGCTTCCTAACTGGCAGCGGGTATGTAGACTCGTCAGAGACTTTCTTTTGTTTAGGTATCCTTAATAACCGTCCTAGAAGCTCCTAACGCTCGTACGTTACTCATTGCTAACCTGGTCTCTCCGGTTCAAGCTCATGGCAATATTGATCTTATTAGGATTCATGAATTTGTCATTTTTTCAAATCCATTTAAAATCGCGCGGGCAGTCATTTCATTGGATTATTATAACACACGTCTAACGTGTGTTTGGGGTTTCGAAGGAATCCGAGACTCCCTGGGGATTTAGCGGGGAATCTATATTTGATCACTTTCGACGTCAAGTTTATGTCATCTCGGACGCTTAATGGCGTCGGACCCCTACGGGCTTTGCAAACATTCTACACGGTGTCTATATCGAGAGTACACCCAGAGCAAGTAGGGTCACGATAGTCAATTCTAATTGCCGTATGTATTAAAAACTTCTAACGTATGTCTAAACGTAAATTGAATTTTTTCTTTACGATACTTCTTATTGCGAATTCACTGTCGCGGACTTATCTTACCACCTGGCGCCTGGAATGCTTTCGTCTGCTATTCGTGAATGTTGCTTAATGACTTTTCAATGGAACTTTATTATCCTACGTCTTGAACCTATCCTGGTCACCATTAGCGTATTAAGTAACATTAAGCAAGGCTACTGTGAATGGAGCTTTAGTAATTTTCTGAGTGCACCTTTGAATCGGTGCCAGGCTGTACCCAGCGCCAGCGCGAAAACCCTATTGCAGCGCTCGACTGTAATATACGATATAGGGTAATACGCGTATAACGTGTAAACGTACTGTAGGTAAAAACGCATTAGTTAATTGCGGCTTCGACGTCGCTGGCGGCGCGCTTACCTAACAGGAAATTGTATCACGATGCCGCACGCCTTTTAATCGGCTCTTAACGATTCCGACCGAAAGAGTACATTAGTATGGTGACTATTTTACTTTCAGTATTCTTTCACTGTATGGCGATTGTTACTGTTAATCATACTTGCCGTTACCCAAATACTAGTCGTTGCTCTAGTTATCATTTTTTCCACGTGCCAGCCACTGGCAGTGCTACAGATTTATTGTATCTGTATATATGTCTACGCGTCAGTGTATTACGTGCAGTCTGCAAACATCATGAAAGCTGTTAAATCATGATTGATTCTGTACTCCGGAAAGTACCCGAGGGGGGAGTCGAACGCTGTTTGCTCGAGATGGAAGAGAACCCTCTCCGACAATGTAATTCTATACTTGTCCCCAGTAGTTTTAGTAGGGTTTGTACGCGTCTAGGAAAAGCCATGAAAGTTGTTAAAAAAAAAAAAAGGTAGAGCAATGCAGCGAAGAGACGTATAGAGGGACGGTTGAATTTTTTTTTCACAAGGACTTGGGATTTTGGAGGATTATGTAAGCGAATGGTAGGCGAGGCTTTTTTTCGGAATATTTTGTAAAATTAAGGGATTTTGCCCGTTTTCGTGATTCCGGGTCGTACCGGGTCTCGCGCGACACCTCGGGAGTAGTGAATATTTCATTCGAAGACAGACAGCAACAGTGTGGGGCAACTTTTGAGACCAAGTGCAAGAAGTTGAGTAGCTGGCACTTGTGACGTCTGCTCGGTCGAGAGCCACTTATGGTACTAAAATTACATTCAATTACGTTATCTGCTCCGGGGTTAACTTCAAAAACTCCTTGAAAAGCTTGTCTGTTATGCTGGAAGCGATTGGCAATCGCAATAGGATCTCTTAAATTCTTATGGATATTCCGGGTATACCCAATTCCGGCCAGTTACGGCGCCACGTGGTCGTTTTGACTTGTCGCGACTGTCACCTGGCTGTCACTTACCGAGGTATTTGTTTTTGCTCATGTCCAGAGCCTCGTCTTGTTGCCTTTGCGCGCTTTCCCGGGCTTCTCTCGCGCCTTGGTAAGCAGCTATGTTGCCCAGGGTCTCCAGGTGCTTGAAGCTGCTTTGACCCAGGTGCTGCTGAAGGCTGCCAAAGTTCGTGAGGTTGGCTTGGGCCAAGTTTCTTCTTAGGATGTCCAACTCCCGGGCCATGTTAAGTTCCGGCGATGGCAGCCGCGAGTAACGGGTCAAATGATGCTCCTGATCTATTGACGATTCCACGAGATTCCCCTCGTACGCGGAACGCTGATGCTTCTTCGGGGAATCGGAAATTCTTTGCGGATCTTCCGGTTCGCAGTTTCGCTTCTCCCCTTCCGTCTGCGGGCACGTACGGCTCAAAATGTCCGCGATGCTGAACGGCGTCGGTTGTGACGGTTGTGACGGTTGTGACGGCTTCGGGGAGTCTGACACCTCTTTCTTTCGCGTCTCATCCATTGTCTCTTTTGAGCGCGATTTATTGGACTTCTCCTCACGTGGATTCTGGGAAACGATAACGTGCGTTGTCTGGTTACGAGACTCGTTTTTGCCTTATGGGAGTATCTGACTTAATTTTGTTTGCTTTCTCAATCAACGACACAATTTAAAATCAATAAGGCTTGTCGGTATCTTATCAGTGACCATAATCTTTGTATTTACCTTAAGGCTGTTACTTTGGATTTTCCGGGTTATCAAAACGTCTCTTTCACACGATCGGCAGGATCATTTCATGAAGGACTTCGATACTTCCCACAGCGCACGATTAACATTGTCGATCCTTACGAAATCCCATTGCACAATTAAACTTGGATCGTTGACGTCACACGCGTCACTTAACGGGGAATCGTTCGGCCTCACCGCAGTCGCGTAATCGTGAAATATCTCGAACCGCAGGATTTCACGAGCACTGAACTTCTCGGTAAACCAAGTAAAAATTGTTCATTCGCACGAGCGTCTAACCCCAAGAAAAAGGCCTGCACCCCGCTCTCGACCAGGAGTCTATTAATTGTCATTTGAGGAACACGAGGAACGCGCACACCCTTCTGGCCGAGTGTGCTTTGGCCAAGTGTGCTTGTCCCGCTTAGGAACTTATTTTTCAAATTAAGTCCGCCACTCTGCCCCCAATCCCGATCGACTCTTCACTCTCTCTCTCTCTCTCTCTCTCCCTCTCTCTCTCTCTCTCCTACGGCTCTTTCCCATACATTAACTCCCACTCTTCCCGTACCATCGAACGCAAACCCACGCGCTCGTTTCTTCAGCAGTAAAGAGGGTGACTCGTTCTCTCTCACCTGCACTCGCTCCTTCCTCGTAGCTCCGTCCCACTCGTACACGTTACGAGGTAGGTGGAGCTCCAGACTCGTCCCGTTCCTCTCTAACTCATGAGTCCCATCATCGAAACGCTTTCGTTCCTACGCAAGCCTCGCCCTGCTACCAATCAGCTGCTCTGACCGAACGGTAGCTTCGCCAGTCGACCAATCCACGCGGCACCTGCCACTCAAAGAATCCGCGGACCGACTTGAGCGCGTGACTCGCTTGCCACTCAGGGAGTGGGACTTTTCGCGAGAGCTTTTAAGGCTGAGTATTCACTGAGTGACGACGCGCGACCCGGAAACGGTACACGTGATGCTCGATTTCTTAAGACTTCGGGGTACAGGATCAATAATCGTCACACGGATGGACTTGTACCTGCTTTTTACCTTTCGTAGGTCGCGATTGAACCTCGAGTAAGAGCTTCGGAAAATTGTTCCGTTTTGAAAAAAAAAAAAATTAATTTTTTAAAATTCTCTTCCTCGCTTGCCTGATGACGAATTGAATTTTTTTGTTTGTTTTTAATACGGTATTTAACAAAGGTTTATCTATACTCGTGAAATGCTGACGCTCGTATGTCTGTCTGTCTTTCTCTTACTCATCTAAAGCCCTATAGCTCTGTCTCTCTCGCACTCGTGGCCAGTATAGGGAACTCTAATAATTCTACCGAATGATTTTTCTTTTCCAATAAATAACATTTCCAATTAAATCTGATCGTGAAAAATTTGGCAATTCGATGTCGTCGCTCAATTTATTATTGAACGATGATGCTATGAAAACTTAATTGAGTTTAATATCGTAGTATCACCCATATACACGTAAGTCATTCGAAACATTTATTTTTCTTTTACGAACGCGGAAATATAATTGGAACATATCGGTAACATTCTTGTCAGATAACGACGCGTTTCTCGGTCTATCGACGTTGATAGAACATTTGACGATGACAGGAATAAGAAACAGATAATCGATTTAGACGCCAGCGCGGAATCCCAATGTAAACCATCAACTTCCGTTACGAATATACATTCCTCATATATTTCCTATGCTCACGAACGAGGCAATCGCGAATCTTTGTAAATGGCATATACATCTCGAGCGATAATTTCAGTGAAATAATTATTATAAAAAATTGACAATTTCCACAAATCTTCATTTTTACTCGCACGGTTATAGCGCCTGCGGGAATGCACGTAACTACCCACAGCTATACTTACGAATAAAATCAAAAAGTCATACCCTGTGAATTGCGCCTAATGATTTTTCAAAGTTGCTACACACCTACAACCTACCGCTTGTCTTCTATAGCTATACCTACTTGATTACTCTCTTGCTCTCCCTCTCCATCTCTCTCTCTCTCTCTCTCTCACTCTCTCTCTCTCTCTCTCGTTGTCTCGTATCGAGAAACCGCGCGGTGCATATATAGGGTGTGCTTTACATAACAATCGACGCTAAAGACTCGCAGTATTGTCGCCACGTGCGAGTCCCCGAGTTCCTATGGCTGTTTAATTAAGTGTGAACCACAGGAGCGTAGCCGGAGTCCACGGCTCACTTGACCCGATGATGACCCGAAACGCACGTTTCAGATATCCACGGAAGAATTGTCCACACGGTCCATACTCGTCCCGTTCGAGCTGCTCTTATTCTCGCGCTCCTTAAAAATCTATGGAACGAAGCGATATGCTTGATAAGGCATAAATTTTTTTTTTTTTTTTAAAAAAAAAACGTCGCAAGAAATCGATGCCATTTTTCTCGTGGCTGCCATTCGTATTGCGGTGAACAATCTTAGGGAAGACCGCATACATTTTTTTTGCCGATTGGATCTAATCAATAATAAATTACAGGGGGATTCCGGTACGTTCATCCCCTAAGGCTAAGCTCTGACCCTCCCGCTCAATTGGTCGCAATTCTTAAAGACCTTAATTGGCGCGGAAAATTATACCTTATTCCGACGAGCATCCCTTAGCAGTGAAGCCCCCTTCCTCCTGCCCCTTGATCCCTCCTTACCACCCCCCCAGCTCCTCATCGCCCGTCATCGCTAGTCGTATCCTCTGGCTCTCGATTTTTCTACTCGGATATTTTTCCTTACCCCCCTCCCTCCCGCCGTTAACCCAGTCCCGTCCAATCAAACGCGGTTACCCTCTTCCTTTCTACCCCCTCGCGCAAGGGGGTTGGTACTCCTTCGCTATACTAGCTGGTTCCACAGCGAACGCTTACCCGATAATGGATACAATTTTTACGTGGATCGTGACTCGTTCATTTTAACCCAGTGCTCATATACGCTTATGGTCGGAGCACTTTTTTTTTTTTTTTTTTTTTTTTTTGAAAAAAAAAAAAAAAAAAAAAAAAAAAAAAAAAAAAAAAAAAAAAAAAAATAAAAATA
>NW_014332865.1:2141781-2153328 GCF_000341935.2 Cephus cinctus
GAGCACTTTTTTTTTTTTTTTTTTTTTTTTGAGAAATAAAACTAAAATAGCCCAAATATACCGGCGCGTATTTCATAGGTAAATTTTAACAAGGTCCACTCGAAAGACTGACGACCAGTAAGGTAGCATGAAAAAGTTGGGGCGTGCGCGCGCGCGCACTCCGCGCACTCTATTTATTCCGTATGCGTGTGGGTGTGCGTACGAGCGTAAGAATATAAAAACACGAAGACCGGATGACTGCTGGCTGTTTGTTAGTCTTGGGTTTTAAAGTCCGCACGTCTGTCAGACCAGAGATGTAATATTAGTGCTTAGTATATGCCGCTGAGACCGCTCCCGTCTCATTCACTCCTTCTCTTTATTCTACACTCTCCTTTCTATGCCTTTTCTCTTTGGCTTCTTTCTTGCTTTCTTTTATCTACACCCCCCCCGTCTATCTTCTTGCTGTCTCACTTTGTATCCCTTCTGTAAACCAGACCGCATTGACTTCGTATATTCAGTATATAAATTTACGTGTATATAGTGTGTATACGTTGACGGTACGTATAGGGGTTAACTAGAGCAGACTTTATCCCGAATCTGAGAAATGACTTCTTCCTGGACCAAATCTCTTGTCGAACTTCAATACGGAATCTTGGGGAAGGTGGATTTTATTTGGGTAGCGGTTGGTAATGGGGATTCTGTCGATAATCTTTTTGGGGTCTATTGTGACATTTTTTAAGTAATAATTTTTTTTTGTTATCCTATAGTCATTAAGACATATGTTAATGTTATCATGTTTATACAGAGGATGCTGTGACTCTCGAGGTCTTTTTATAGGATGAGGATGCTCGACGCGATTTCCTTGAATTATTTTGCAGACACCGGACGTCACTTACGTTTCTACCGGCACTTCAGGCCTTGTGCCAGTTGTGCCAATTTTAACCAATCTCGTTGGGATGCTTTTCTAGATTTTTATTAACGATTAAGTTTTAGCTTTGGCGCGCGTTTTGTTGAGGTTTAATTGAGATTTTTGAATCTTGCGGGGGTGTTTGACATTTTTTCTTTTCTGTTTAGATTTTGGATCAGCTGGACTCTTATGTGGATCTTTGGGTTCCCTGGCGACACTCGTTACGCACTAAAAGTCGAGAAGTTTCGGAGGTAAGTTGATGTCTGTTACAGTTTGTCGGTATTGGGGCTTGCAGAGCTTGAGCGTCTGTCGGTAATGCAGAAAACACAGCATCCTGGCTGTGCAGTGTTACCGACCGTGTTTTACCCGTTTGTGAATAAGGGTTCAAAGGGTTCGAACTCGTATGGTATGAGATTTATTTTTTTTTTTGACAATTTAAAATTTGATGAAAATTGTAGAAATTCGAATTACTTAGGTAAATATTGGATTTTATTTTGATAATTGTAACTTTTTATGGTCACACGGAGTTTTTAGAAATTTATTGTGAAATTGTAAAAAAAAATAATTTGAAGAATGTTACCAAAGAAAATGATCTTTTCCGTATTAATTTTTAAAATACCTTTTATGCTGCTCCAACTTGACTCCTCGCGCATGCAATGATCATTCCACTTTTGCGAGTCATAATGAACGCACTTCAGAGTGTCGTTAGAAGGAATTGAACGGCGCAAGAAACGTACCAAGAATCTTCGTCTCTCCGAGCGTGATTAATGAGTTCGACGTAACGAAGGATCAGAATAAACTGAAATTATATTTTTATGCGCATTAATGCAGTCTAGATATACAAGCGCAATATGGCGCGGCTTACAGTCCCCTTGCCTTACAGTTAAATAGGATCGAATTTCAATGTTGAACATTCCGTGATTGATTATATGAATACATGACCGCGTAATGGAGTTCTGTTTAACAAATGGGGGTGAAAATATTAAGCGAATCCATCGTGATGCATCATCCCTTGAATATGGATCCATAATGAGATCCATGGGTTATGTCAAAAAAAAATCTTAAAAAATTCGTCGACACTACGTCAATAAAGAAAAAAAAAAATTAATCCAGGATATCAGTTTTGATAACAGCCAATAAAAGGCATTTGCTCAATGGTAATCTTAGCAACAATTTATTCTTGAGAAATTACAATAGTCTCTTTACAGCGATGTTTTAAATACATTTAATTGCTAAAGGAGTCCATCATGCCCAAAAAAAGATTCGAAAGTAAATGCATATTATTTTTATTCAGTAATCCCGACCAAGTACACCTGCACGATAAAATTAAGCCTGACATTTTTATCAGCGTATTCCCATGGTCCTTCATGGCACCAGTAGCACCGTGAGCGTGATTATACAGCGTGCAAGCATCAAGCACCAATGTGAACATAGTCTATGTGCCCACTTGACTGCCAGATGACCCGTCGTGCTTGCGCGATAACCTAAAAGCACCCCTGGCTTCGCTCAAGCTGTCAGAACTCACCTATTTATATATGCCATTTCGCTATTTTTTTTTGCCCCCTTCATTCACTTTACTACCGTGCCGTTAATATAGGGGCGATAAAAATACGAAGATTTCAGAGGTGAATTTTCGATAGCACTTAATAAGGTGAGAGTGAGGGATTTGAAAAAGAGCGGAGTTCACTAATTAATACGCCGAATTAGGCTATTTGAAAAGTCGATCGGACGTTTTGGGGACGGACTTTTTTTTTAAATAGAGATTTAACCGCCTTTAGATCGGTTTTTAAGGTGCCGAGTGGATCCTTCTTAAGATGCTCTGCGAAGTCGCAGGTCCGATTGGTCGGAATTGATGCTTCCGCAAAGACCACTTAAGGCAATTTCCGTTCTGTTCGTTCAAGCACCACTTTACCGGGTTTTTGGGCAAAAAAGTCGTATCTATCCTAGAGAATAACAGCTGCCAATAAAGTGAATCCTAGTACTCTAACTAGCCTAGTTATCCTACGAAGGCTTACACTTGTTTCTTCTGGGTAAAAAAAAAAAAGAAAAGAAAATAAAAGAAAAATAAAAACGTCTTATTCTAAAAAATACTCTCTGGTTAATATTTTTTTGGTTTCGTAAAATTTTGGTCGTCCAATTTCCCAAGCTCCAGGTATAACGGATTTAGCGAGGATGACTTCAATCGTTAGAACGGTGCGTTGCTCCTTGCAAAGGTGCAGTCTAGTCGATGCATCCGTCGAAGTGCATTTTACCATAACCTTTGTAAATTTTGGTCCATAGGCATCTGGTCCATATAACTCACGTATTGCATCTGATAATTAGGCGGGTTAAGATAATTGGTAAAATTGTAATCTGCGTTTGAAATGTCCGCGACTGTTCGAGTCTCGTTTCCAATCGGTTTAACTTCCGGCGCGATGTTCTTCAAATCCGGAAACGGCGACACCTCGCTGCTCATATCCGAACTGCACTCCCTCTTGATCGATCTCACGTCGCACTGCATTCCGGGACGAATTTCAGGAGTGAAGCTCGTCCTGAATTCAGGACTCAGGTGCCGATGCACATCCATATTCAGACTGGATCTTCCGCTCATGTCGGAATTCATCTCGTTTCTGAATTCAGGACTGATGCTGGAATCCAAACGCATCTCGTTGGAATTCGTCCTGAACTCCGGACTCAGGCGGATCTCGTTAGCCCTGAATTCCGGTTGCATTCCCATTCCCAAATCGGCCCTTGGAATTGGCCAGTATGGCGGATTGTACGACTCGTGGACGTTCGGCTTACCGTCCTTTATCAGGACCGGTACTGGTATCTTCTTGAGCGATTGATTCTTCAGATTTTGAGCTTGCAGCTTCTCCGCGTCTTCTATGCGCGCGCGCTTGTTCTTGTAGCGTCTATTTTGAAACCAGATTTTCACCTGAGTGCTCGTGAGCTTTAAAGTTTGCGCTAGCATCTCTCTTTCAGGGGCGCTCAGGTAACGCTGTTGCTTGAATCGTTGCTCCAGCTCGTAAACTTGTGCCTGGACAAAAAAAAGTAAAATATTTTTTAATTTGACAAAATTTTTACGTCGTTGGGGATTCTTTTTTTTTTTTCTTTGGAAATTTCAAAATATTTCCTTACCTGAGAAAATAATACTCTTGGCTTCCTTTTGGTTCTCTTGCCCGACTGACTCTTGCGCAATTCCGTTTTGCTGGACGTGACGACGTTTCCTGAAAGCAAATTTGGGAATTTCAAAAAAAAGGTTATTACGTGAAAGGGTTTTTTTTTTCTTAATGAGGAATGCCGTCTAACCATCTTCAGCGACCGAAGTTTCCTGATATGGCGGGACGACCTGACTCAATTGATGAACGTGGCTCATTTCCGTGTAATTTTGATAACCGGGCACTGGCTGCTCTTTATACTTCTCCACTTCCCAATTGCTCTCCGGAATTATGTTGTACGCGTAATAATCCTGGGATACGTGTTGCTGCTGTTGCTGTGCCTGAGGTTGCTGATGGGGGTAGCAATCCATGCTGCAGATTTGTTGATCCTCGTTAAGTATGTCACGAACACTGAACGGAGTGGCGGAAATCGAGGAAGACAACATTCTAGAGCATCGTCGATATTTTTTCTTTTCAAAAACACCGTTTTTCACGTTAAAAAATTACTCTTTTTCGAGGAATTTTATCGATCGACTTAATCAATCACTGAGCTTGCTTTCACTTTTACGATCAGACCCATCAAGATCTTCCGTATCTTATGTGCACTTTTATTACAATTCACACGTCCACTGACACAATGCGAATTTTTCAAAAATTTTATACTTTTGAAAAAAAACACTAAACTTTTTACCCAAACGCTTGCGGATTGTCCTAAAGAATTTTTATACTTGAAGCTCCGTTGACCGATGACCTCGTTAATTCAAATTGCAAGGTGATTTTTTACACGTGTAAGATTGAAACAAAAATTTGGTCTATTTACGACTTTTTTTTTCCACTGTCTTATATGGGGATAACGATTTTATCGAAATGTCAAAAAAATCGGATGCCGATTTCTAGACCCAAAGTTCAGCGATCTGTTAAGACTCGTTACGGTTGAGCGGTCAGGTCGGAGGGCAGACGTCTAATGTGACTTGGTTTTCCAGAGAGTCAAGTGTTGGTCGCTTCAGGCACAAATACCACGAACCAGCCATTGCGTATGGCTGCGTAAACGTGCCTGCGTCTACGTAAATGTGCAACAGTGTGTTTGTGGATGCAAGGATCTCCACCGATATATATATACATATCTATTTTTTTTTTCACAAAACCAGAATAAGCATTACTAACTTATTACATATAAAATTTTGGAAGAAAGAAAAATGGACGTTTCAAAATCTTCGATACGAAAATTATATATTTTTTTGTTATCTTACAAAAAAAATTTCTTCCTGAGATAAACTCTGTAACAGATATATGACCAATCGTTATTCAATTATCCTTTGTGAATCTTTAACCGAAAATGACTTTCCGTTGAGATAAAATATTTGTGCAATTAGCTGGTTGTAAACCCGTGAATGACGCCAGGCTGACTTTTTTTATTCAGTTCACGGACAGCCATAGCGCGGAACGTTCTATGGGCGGAGGAGACGCCGAGAGGCCCGCCTATATTGAGATGCTGGACCAATCGAGGGATGCTGCGAGCGGTGAGTCTTTGAATCTAAATATTAAACATTGATCTTGCGCCGTTTCTTACTGAAATCACCGGACGCAGACTCGAATTACGTTTTTGCACATTGATTTCGCATACTATATATTTACCACTGTCTCGAACGATTTATTATTATTTAATCGCGTCCTTACAGCGAGACGTGGGATTTATTAGAAAAATTTGCTTTCGTCCATATCTCCGATTCCCATGAATGCTTTTTACGCATCACTCTAAAGCGTCTATTTGTCTATAATAATTTTGTCAAAGCATTCGAGAAGCCTCTTGCCAAGGGGTTGTATATTATGTATGGTCCTTTGGAATGTGTAGTAGGTGATTTTGAGCTCGTGTGAAAATTCACCCTAATGCGTATGGTGTAAAGGGGGTTGGCGGGGGCACACGAATTGGGGTCTCTCTCCTAACGCGCAACCACTCAAGGGTCACCATCAAATGCATAGAATTGATCAGGATCACTTGTCAAATAAATAGACGATGAAGTAAAAACAAAACAATGCATTTTTCCCACCAGTGTCAAGAGTAGGCGGGCGTGCGTGTCCTTTTTACTTCTAACATAATCCAGACGCATCCAGAGGCGCCCCGAGTCCTCGACGCCCGCCCAGGATTTGGACTTTTTTTTTTTTTTTTTTTGAAAAATAAGAACAACGCATATAACTAATAAGTTAAAATTATTCGTGCGTCATATATATATATATATAATTATATATATAATTTTTACTTTTTAAAAATATATCTAAAAATATCACTATTTGGTAAGGCGTAAAAAATATTGTTCTAATTTTTCGATTTTGTTTTTTCATTTAATTCTTGCAACTTTTTCAATTAGTTATCTAACTGGATCTTGCATACGCGAATTTACGGATAACGAAATTCCTCTGTACCTGAAGAATCGTGTAAAACTTACGTAAAACTTCGGCCGTGTAATATGAGACCGAAAAGCCCGTGAAATAATGCTCTTTTCAGTGGGTCGCACGAGCGTGCATACTCGTGGCACAGGCGCCAAGAGATAGTAAGGCGCCTTCTTAACTGTGGGAAAGACGCCGACGTCTGAGCGACGGCATTTATCGTGGTGACGAGTACGATGACGTTCTTGGTGAAAATTTCGAAAAAAAAAAAAAATAGTTCAATTCGAATGTCAATTCCGTGAACTAAATTAGGATATACAATAGACCGGTACCCTTTGACTCAACAGTCGGTATATAACCCCTTTGGAAATTTTAAATCTTCGTTTTGATATTTTGCACGGTGTATAGTTTTAGAAACAGTACGTGCGATTCAAGCATTTGATTATTTACCATGTCAATCAGTCAGGAGCGGCACAACGAATCCTTGTGGTATAAAAAATAATTTTTGCAATTTTATAAGGTGAGTGAAATATTGGAGTATGAATATTTTTTATACTCCCGTGGGATGTTATGTTCGGCGATATTAATTTTCCTGAATTTGCTAATACTCTTGCGTAGGTGTGTACTTCGATAATTACGTCACGTGCTAAATCGGCGTGTAACTACCGAACGAAGAAAAGTAGAGGCAACGTGGTGTCCAGTTGCACGAGGCGTCCATGTTGCACGGCATAAAAGGGCCCTTTGTACTCTTACGTCTAAACAGCCATGGCTCAGCACTATCCAGTCGAGTTTATAGAAAATCCCCATAGCTCAGTGTATCTTGCGCTCATGGGGGGTCAGATGCCGCCCATGGTGTTCGTCTGTCCTTTTTGGGGCTTCTGCTGTTTTTTCGAGCCGGTCATCCGTTGCGTCAAACAATAAGACAATGCTTGTGCTCCTCTTCGTCCGGTAGTTCATAGTCGATTGATTGGCCGGAAGGAAGAGCTCTGAAAAAAAATTGCAAGAAAAATACGTCAAACGTCTGTGACAAATTAAATATTTTTCTTGTGGGGATACTATTTTTGGATTTTCGGAAAGGTGGACCTTCAATTTTATCGTCGATTGCATACTGGACGTTTTGTCTGGTGTGGATATTGGTGAAGTCGCTGAGTCGAAAATAAGAACGAAATTTTTTTTTTTTTTTGAAAAATGTATTTCTGCAGTTTTGTACGACCGAGCCATTTGGTGCAAGTTTTCTCACGAGTGGGTCCAGACAATTGCGTGGATCTGGGTGTCTAGACGGGCGCATCCCTTGTTTTATTCTCTGTCCAGCGACAGAAACCGCAGTTACATTTACCAGAAACTAGTGACTGGGATAGTTTTTGAAAAATATGTCGAACGCACATTTTGAGTACGTACGTCGCATGGTCGTCTGTTAATTTAAAGACGTCTTTATGTAAAGAAAATATTGTTACCAAATTTCGTTACATTCCCGCAAAACGCGAGTGTAATGTATTTTTGAAAATTATGAAAAATTTTTGATTTTTTTTTGGGTGGTACGATTTCAATTAACGTATTATATAAATCTTTTTGGAAATTTTTATTCGCGTTCTAAAACTTATATATATAGTAAAGGATGCAACCGTGTTCTGGATAGCGTCAAGGCGCGTCCCAACGGCGTCTTCTATACTGTATTTGAGCCGATGCATTGAACGCACGACCTCGTCCAGTCCTTTCACCAGTTTCTACACCGATGATGGATTCTTCGTTTTATCGTACTGATATAGTGTCGTCAAACCTCATTGTACAAAAGTGCAAATCGGTACCACTGACACGAAGGAGACGCGCCTCATGAAATTTATAGAATGTAACTTATACACGGATAGTTCGGAATTTGTAGATTCACTACTGTGGGAAAAAGTGGATGCGAGTCCGCGGCGGTACTTAAAGATAAGTTAAATGTCGGCTTATCATGGTCCGACATTGTATCAACAAACTCAAATCGTTTTGAATGCCGACACTTGACTTGTACATGTGCAGCGTGATTATTGGGATAGGCTTTTGGTAATATGAATCACGTATGATTCATTAATGGCTGCTTATTTTTTATTTTGATTTTCGTGCACCGAGCGAACCTGCGTAGTTTCTACATTATTGTTAAACACTTCGTAAAAATTGATAAATTTTAGAAGCTTGCAACTTCTTAGCCAATCGTGAATTAAAAAGTGAAGTAACTTACCGACGGATGGCACTTATGCAGCTGTTGGGTTCATGGTTACCATGCGAGTGTTACCAAGCTGAGTAAGCGCTTGATATACATAATTTTTTAGCTAGTGAAAAAAGTTTATCACACGTCGGTAAGTCAGAAATGACTTTTTACTCGCGCAGTCTCGAAACCTCTTATGCATTTCATGGTTTCACAAGTATCAAATAGATGGCAAAATCTAATTGAACTGCCTCACAGTTCTTTATCGATTCACGCGATGATCTGGATAAACATTTTCAATTACTTCTGGCAACACCCTCTCGAATATATAAACTGTGATTGACGCGACTACAAGTAATCCTTTCCCAAGTATTGTGGAAGTTGCCAGACGGACGTCAGAAAGGTGCAAAACGAGCTCATTGTCCCTGGTCATGCGGGTAAACACGAACGATCCCCTAGAAACGGAGAAAACTACAGAGGCCAGGATACCTAAGAGGGATTATTCGCGTTAATTGAACCGCGCTGAAAGGGTCACGTATCGTAAATAACGGGGTGCCGTATTTCGAGAAATTCAATAATCAGTTTTAACGAAAGAACAAGGATGCAAACGCCTTCTGACCCGGGTTCAAGGGAGAGAAAAAAAAGGTTGAAGAAATAGTATAAAAAAAAAAAAAAACAGACCCTAGAAACGTATACGAAGCGTAGACCCAAGAGAAAAAGCCGCCCTCACGATATCTCAATTGACTTAGTTATCGGCTGCTAATGAATTCCTGACAACGGTTACAAATCCCATATTACGAAATTAGTTTGAACCTCCGACCGGCAAGGTCTGACCCTATACCGAGAGGTAGAAAAAAAAAGGAGAGAAACAACACAGAGAATCCCCTTCGGGGTCCCCGCGTATATTCGAAACTCGTAAATCACGAAAAATAGGCACGGTCGAAGGTTCCCCGGGTACAAAAACTATCACGGTCTATTGGTCGACGGAGGCGATAGGCCAAAAATGAGAACATTAGATTTGCCCTATCCTATTTTCTTCCTTAAACTTTTTTTTCAGCCCCCCCATTTCACCCTCCACTTTTCTCATTTCCCATTTCACCAGGCCCGTCCCCGCCGATGAAAAATTCAACTCCTCTCCCGGTACCAATTTAGCCCAGTCCATTATGTCGGAATGATGTTTTGATCGTAGGAAACGAGCGTGTCCTTTGATTACAAAAATCTAATTAGTCGATCGCGAACGTCCTACCAGTCTGTGAATGAACGAACGAAATATTCATCCCTTAAAATGAACCGATCATCGGCACCAATCCTTTGGATACCTCATGTGGACACATTTGACGGGATCAAAAATTTCATCCCGTAAACGCTACAAGCACTTTTTGTACTCGTACGATTATATACCATATATACGTATATATACTTACGTGTATGAGATACAGTGGAAAAGGATATCGCTGCGATGTCCATAGGTTCTTGTAGTCGAATTCCTGTCGAACCGGAGCTCACCCCAGGATCATCATTATCCTGATATCTCCGCTGGTAGCATCGGTCACTTTTATTTTTTTTTATTTCCTTGGCTCCGCGTGCAAAGCACCAGGGGGTAGGCCCAGGGTGGTCCAATTTGTCTGCCGGTTCGATATTGTTACGAGCTCATCCTTAATAATGTAGCCATGCGTCGGTTTCCTCCGCAAGCGCCATAACGATCGGATCCAATAGTATAGTGGATATGCGCCAAGATACGTATAACTAACTTTGAAAAAAAAAAAAGAAAAAAAAAATTTCGCATGGTCCATGACGTTCAACCGACCTCTCCGAAGATGCTGATTAAGCGCCGAGCTTGTATCGACTGTACCCATTTAATACGTACGTGCTGCCTGAATGGCATCTCGTAGTAGCCGATTAGACAAGACGGCGATCGAGATTACACAAGAGTGAATAATAAGGGGCATAAGGAGAAAATGGAAATTGAGTTTGTATCTGGGCCCGGTGCAGATATGGGTCTTATCTAAATAGCGGACATGAATTACACAAGCAGGAATAACATATATATTTTATCATGGCAAGCCGACGGGGTCTCTCGCGCGTCGCCTCTGTATCTTCTGTCTGTTGGTAACGAGTGATTTAATTTCCCTTTTTTTTTTATATCCCACTTTTCTTCCTTTTTTATTCATCTTTTTTTTTTCCCTTCGCCGACGTTACAAATTGCTTATCGTCTCAGTGTTGGCAGCTTGTTGGCCTTCCTTATCGTGGTTGACCCTACTGTTGGGCTTTTACGATCCTTCGGTTGGTAGCGGGACTCCTGATTGGTCCTTTTCCTCTGGCGCCGACACTCCCGACCAATCGGACAGGCGCGTCTGGAGAATTCGAGGGATCGAGACATCAATTCTCGTCATCTCGATGGGTTTTGTTTCATTTTTCAGGGACTCTCGATCTTTGCTTCTTTTTTTTTTCATCTTCCTTCTAGCTTCCTCTCGGCCATAAATTCACGTCCGCACGAGAGACGGATAGATTCGTGGTTCTCGATAAACCGTTCGTAAAATTTTTGGTCGCAAGGATACCTCCTTTATTATCCGGGTCCTGGTCGGGATATACGAGGCATGACTAAATTTTTCGAATTCTGTGACTCCGGGTCTCTTCACGAAATACGTATAATACGAAACCCGTTAACTATTGTGTGTTATAAGAAAAAGAAAAAAACTATATATATATATATATATAAAGTCATCAATGAAAAAAATGAATGACCGGCAGCAGCATCCCAGGTCCAGAATCTCCTACCCACCTGAAAATTAAATATGATCTTCCCCCTCGTTCGTCGGCACTTTTAAACGAGACTAATAATCTCCCATATAACGTGGCTGAAAATTGGCCTCCTCGTGGTCAGTCGTGCTCGGAGCAAAAAGCCAGGCCGTTTAAGAATCGAATGGATATTTCGGGCGAGGGGGAGCCGTGGG
>NW_014332865.1:2153422-2153710 GCF_000341935.2 Cephus cinctus
GGGGGAGCCGTGGGGGGGGGGGTGTACTGGCGAGGGCTTAAGAAAAAAGGGTAAAGCTACGCGATAGGCAGGCGAGGAAGTGGCGAGCTTAGCGGTAGCTCGCCTAGAAAAAAGGGGGCGAAAGCAACAAAAGAAAATACACATTACTAATGGTCCCAGAGTCGTAGAGTTCGGGGCACCGTGTGGGACGGGGATACATCTCCATTTCGAGGGGCCCCCGGGGCCCCGAAGAATTCATAAGAGAGTAATGTCGGCCGCTCGAAAATTAATTTAATTTGTACAGGCGAG
>NW_014332865.1:2154224-2161196 GCF_000341935.2 Cephus cinctus
CGGAGTGGGGTAGATGGGAGGGGAGGGGGGGGAGGGAGCTCGTCGAAGACCCTAAGACTCCGAGGACGTAGGTAAGGAAGACGCACAGGGCGCAGGTTAGAATAGCCCGAGAATCCCTGCTGTGTAATATATGGTGGGCCAGCTCCTTTGAACGGCGCGGATCTGTCTCCACCGCGGACTCCTTAGCGGTCCATTGAAACTTACCTTCTATAATTGATATGGATGTCTTTTCGGGCCATAGTCGAACATCGGGCCGGTTATTTAAATTGTAAGACGGCCGTTGTACCCGATCCTACGTCAATTATCAACACGTACCTTCTCCGTCATTCGCCGCCTTGTAGTTTCCGTGCCCCGTTTCCTCCCCGCCGGAACTTCACTTCACATTTTGACTCTCGGTGCCGGCATCAAATTTCTTTTTTTTGCGTTAATCGCAAACGTTCGACGGACGAATTTTTGTATTGGGAATTTTTGAAAAAATTTTTTTTTCGAATCTCATCCGTCACCCTCGCTATACCATTGACCAAGTACATAGTCGATCCTTGCGTGACTCTTTGGATGAATGCTCAGTTTTTGCACGGTGTCTATGGGGTAAGGGGAGTCTAAAAAATTGCGGACCTGAGGTTGCTGATACGCAAACGTAAGTGAGGTTCAAGGGTCGGCACATTGATTCGCTCCAGTACGGGACTACTTACCGATAGGAGTGTACTTTGCATTAATTTTGTTCAGGGTCCCCTGACTTTTGGGACTCGTGTAAAATTTAAGAGGCCCCAAGGCATAACCTCTGGTCGAGCCAGCGGAAGATTACGATCTAAGTATCTCCAGAAACAAATGCCGAATGCAACTCGACCAGTGCCCGGGCCCTTTGTCGGCTCGACGGGGCCCTGTTGCGTACCAACACCTGCACAGACAGTAGAGCCGTATTATTGCGAGGGCTTCCTCGCTGAGAAAGTGTGGGTCTGTCATAAAGCGCGGTTATTGATTGCGTTTGCGGGAAAGCAGCGCAAAGCGTTCCCCGTCCGCCTGTATAATTCTGCCCATCCGGCTGCGCTTTTGTTAGTTGTGTCTTCATTAGGGTAATGCCAGCCGCGCTGCCAGTGGATATCATGCTCGTTATACTGGAAAATTAAATAGTCCCCTGGAACTGAGTCGACCGAGTGACTCTTGGCTTTCCAAGTAACAGTGGTTAGGACTGACCTGGCTCTTGGACATTCGTCAGCCGTGAGATCGAGACAGAGGTCATCTTCTTGGATCAGGTGCACGTGGTTACGCGCTTATGGATCCTATGGGAAAAAATGAATCATAATAGAAAATCCTGGCGTTGGCGTATTTCAGGTCCCTTTAATGAAATCATGTCCAGGACATTTGTCCACGTGGGATTCCTGGGGCCACGGTGAAATTTTCCAGCCGATCGCCACCGACCAGGTCCAAAGGAACACAGGACAGACAGCGCTGGCCCAAGGAAACAGGTAGAAATTGCACGGACAATGGCGGGACTTGGAAAGAAAAATCGTTTTTTAACTCGGTCTGACCTCTTGCCTGGTGAACGAAGCGATGACGTTTATTTGGGTCGTGGTAATTTGTTTTTTTTTTTTCTTTTCTTTTCTTTGACTCACCCCGGGGAGGCGTGGCGGGAAAATTAAAATTTTTCGGGTCCCCGTGGATACCGGGGACCGTCATTCTCGTACCTGGGTGCGATCGTTTGTCATCGTTAAAATAATTTTCTTTGTCTGGCACCGTTTACCTACAACCAGAACGATCGTTGCCACGGGAGCCACGTTTTTCTCTACGGATCAAAGAGATCAATAGGATTTCACGTGTTCCACCTAAACATGCATTGCCTTTGACAACTAAGAGGATAACCTGTTAACGCTGTCAAAAAAAAAAAAAAACATATGCAGCCCTCCTCGAAAGGGGTTGACGTCACAGGGTGATTCCGGAAGCCCCGTAATTGAAAGCCCAGAGGCCAATAGTCGTCCCGTGCGTATCGGGAGGCAGGATCGCGTTGAGTTCGGGTGTATATCATATCACAACAAAGAACAAGCGAGGCGCAGGGAGCTTAAGGCCAATTAGCGTGCTGGATCACTCATTAGGGCCTGACATCATTAGACCCACCTGCAGGCCTAGTGGGAGCGCAAACCCAGAGCTCAGCGTAGTACCGGAGATCGTAGCCGATCCCGCTTCACCCCGGTACAGTTCACCGGCGGACCAGTCCGCGTCTCTGAGCTCGCTTGGATGCTTACCCCAGTATCTCCAGTATCCCCGGTATCCCCGTGACTCCGATACCGATCTCCATTGTCATTTGTTTGTCTAACTTAGCGGATTAGTGCCAGTCATCCGCGTCAAAGGCGGCCGCCGTGCGATCGGTCCTCGATACCGGAATGAGAACCCGATCTGTCCGCTCTCCTTCTTGGCCACCCCTGAGCGGTTCCTGGTCCATGTAATACAAGGGGCTGCGCGGAAAGAGCAATTAATCCCTAGCTCGGGATCGATCGATCCGAGCTTAAGCCACTCCTCGTGCCCCGTGATCCTCGGACGTGAGTCCGAGGTCCCTTATCAGGTAGCAGACAGAAAGGACACAGGATGACAGTCGATCCTCGACGCTTTGAGAACGTCTGTTCTCCAGCCTCCGAGTCATGTTCAGAATTTCCGAACGAAACGACCCAATGCGCGCGAGCCTGGCTGGTCGTTCGGTCGCTACTTCATTGGTCATCCGGTCGTCTGGTTCCTTCGGGTGCCGCATGGTTCCGTTTGGTCTCCCCCCACGGCGAAGCCTCATCGTGCATATAAGACTTTTTCTTCGAATTCAAATGCGCTCTGAGCGCCGCTGAAACGGTCCACGGGCAGCGCGGCGTTACTCGTAAATACGGCGCTCTGAAAGCATCACGGCCGTACAAAGAGGCCACGACGTCTCAATCCGAGCTCCTTGGAGGGTCCCCGTTGGCGTATAACCCTGCCGTTCTCCCCGGGCTCTCTCGTATCCCTAGCGAAAGCGTGCAGAGTCGCGAAAGGGGTACCACACACCGGGCCTCACAGATCACCCCGATATCTGCGCGACCAGATCTCTCCAGTTCGTCCAAGCCAGAGCTACACACCACTCGATACTCCTCTTCTTCTTCTTTTACTATTTCTTCTTCTTCTTATACGCTACCCTTCTTCTACTTTCTTGCCTCTTGGTCTCTCGCCTCTTCTCCTACGTACCTTCTTCTCCTGCCCGTCTTCCCGGCAGAGACGCTCGGTAGTAAAACTGAAACACGGATAGGATCCTGGTTTGTTCTGTCCAGGAGTCCACCTTTTGTTCAGCCACCGAGCCAACCGAACCGCCGCGATACAAATAACGTTTACTGAAACTTCACTAGGATCCTGCTTGTAGGTTAGGTCAGACTAGAGTCACCATACTTCCATAGCTCGACTCTTCTTCCTAGTTCGATTTATCTTTGAGTAACTTTTTTCTTCTTCTTACGTATCTTGCCATTTTTTCTCTCTCTGCTTGTTTACCTTCTACGTGGACTTTTATCTGACGTTTACGATTAGGCAGGTTTTCGATCCTTATCACTGGATCGAGCGTGGTATAACCACGAGGCGCACCGGTAGCGATAGTTCCGGGTGGTGGGGAACGATGTCGAAACAAATGAAGCTCGATGCCAGCAGGAACAAATGGAAGAGAGCAATGGTAAAAGGAGAAGCCTATTACGGCGACCGTAAGGAAGCTGAGCGCCGCTACGGTAGCCAGAAGGTATCCAGCAGCCGTTCGGCATTATGATAACCGATAAGAGATCCTCGGCGTCTTTTGTGAGGTCTCAACGTTTAATTACCTTATCTCTAATGGCCGCGCTTTTATTGTTCGATATCCGTTGCCAAAGTCACCGAAGGAGGTCCAGATCTTATTAGCGGTACAATTACCGGAGATCACCGGGACCCCCGATTCTCATGATCGGGCCCGCGTTTTACACGGGTACCCACGTACGCGGTCAACGAAACTTCCATGAATTTCACAATTGTCCTATCGTCTGTTTCGAGGGTCAGTAACGAGGGCAAATACAGTTTGGACAAAGAATGTAGATTTTTCAAATACACAAGAAATATCGTTTCATTAGCACCGTCGATCCTCGAGGAGCCATGAGGTTCGAGACTTAATTTCCGAGCAAACTCCTCGGCCATATTGAAGGCCGTCGGACGTCTTTGTGTCCCGCGTTTCGAGAGAATTCGAATGAGCTACCAGAGTGGACAGCTATGGTAATGCAGAATGTCATTTGTTAATTTAAATATCACGATAATTCAGTCTGCTCCCTTCGCTGCTTCTCTCCCTCTTCCTTCTCCTCCCCTTTACCCATGATCCTCGGGTCTCTCGTTCACGTTGAATTTTTTCTCTTTTAAAATATCCTCCGCTCTTTCCCCCCATAGCCCCTCTCTCCCTACGCCCCTGCACTTCATTCTCGATCTTTGTACCACTACCTCTCTCTCGTTCTATCGATCCTTCTCTATCCTTTGGCAGAGAGTCTCCTCAGCTCCCAAGCAGGCTTCTCTCGTGTTGGCTCTCTTCCTCTTTTGTCTCGCTGGCCGCCGAGCCGCGGATACCACGAATGCGCTTGCCAAACGGCTTTAAAATTTCAAATTAGCTTCAATCGCATTGCTACGTCCTTACGGGCAGCCGGGGGCATCGGTTGGCTACCTCGACAATGCAATTGAGCTGACGTCGAAGTGCCTAGCGCTTGGGCTATGAGTATGTTGAGAGTCGCATTGGCGTAGACGGTGGGCATCTCGTTGGGCCTCTGAACGACTAATCTTGTCGCTGCGATCGATTGCAATTTTCAATTGCAACATTCGAATGTCAATCTCTGCGACCTCTCGGTACCGGTATCGCAGGTATCATGTTTCGGCGATCGTTTAACGTTCTTGACCCTGGTCCCAGTGACGTGGACTCGCCCGTTCCACGCGGCTCATCATCCACGAGTAAATTGTACCGGTTGCACGAAGATAGAGGCGAGAGTCTAAGGAGAGAAAAGTGCGAGTGTCGGCGATGGATCCGAAGGACGATGAGGGCTCTGAAAATCGCTTGGGGTCCGCGGCTCCAATAACGACTGGCAAAGGAGAAGAGGGTGGGCTCCCTAAAAAGTTTTAAACGCGAGAGCAAACACAATTAGAGGCAGAGCCGGAAGGGCTTCTTCTTCGTCTTCGTCCGAGGAGAAGAACAAGAAGAAGAAGGATGTATCGGAGATGGAAGGAAGAAGGGTCGAGCGAGGGGCAATTGAGAGAACAAGGAAAGTGGAGTCGGGGGCGGGGGGGGGACAGAGAGAGAGAGATCGAATGGTAAAAAAAAGAGGTACAAGTATAAAAAGGTACGGAGGAAGAAGAAGAGGGCAAAGGAGACAAAGAAGAAGAAGACTCTATCCCCGGAGTGGCAAGCTGCGGTAACTATGGAGGAAGGAGACGTAATAGCCAATCACGCGGCGTACGCAAAAACTGGCGACGAGGTGCGTCGTAAAGCGAATGGTACTAGGGTCTCGAAATGAGAGCCGGCCGACCGGCGGGCGTTCGCGTCGGTTGAAAGAAAGAAGGACTCCGCCGGCTGAGAATGGGGGAGATATTAATTAGAATAATTGCTGCTAACAGGCTCGTTAGCGTTGGACTGAGATAGCAAACGAGCGCGTCTGCCCGACGCGAAAATAAAATGAGACGCCTCTCTCGCCCGTACCCGGGCAAAGGGGTCTCCACCTTCGGCCTCCTTCTCTTTCTTTATCTGCTCATTCGTCCCTACCTTCACAGCTCACCTTCCATCTTTCTTTCGCCGGCCGAGCCTCACGGTCACCCTTGCTACCACCAACGTGAATGCTTTGCATACTCCATCTTGCGCGGACCACTACCCCGGTCCGTTCTCCTCATGCTGGATGGATGATACCCAGGTCCTGGGCGATCGTCACCTCTGGCGGGGGCCATCGGGCACCGTTCGCCAGGGTGACTCCGATCGTGCCACTGGAACAGAGCCCTGTCTCTGGGATCGGCCGATTTTGAGGATGCCCCAAGAGAGAATACTTCGGTCGGTAATTCCGTCTTTATTCGCAAGCGACCGCGGGGCCCTAATCAATTCCAATTAGAGAGCGGAATATTTGCAGGGGCAGCCTCCAGTCAGGCAGCCCAACGCAGATAGACTATTAGCAGTCTCTCTTACTACCGTGGAGAGTCCGGTGGACTCTGGTTCGCCGTAAATCAACCACCGGCCCAAGTACGCCGGCTGTATGTATACCGTAACAGTGTGTACTGTATGCTCCGTGGAGAGAACGGAACCGTTCCATTGGTTTGCCATCCGGCTAACGAAGCGAACATAACTCGGCCGATACAACTCAATACGCGATCCTCGGTGACAGTCGGTAAAACAGAGTATTTCTAATTGGCTGGACGGGACGCATGCTGATTAGGCTTTTCTTTACTCGACCAGATCGCTCGAGCCTCCGGGGCGGCCTGCGGTGGCCTCGGCCAAAGAGACCACGTTGATTGGACACTTGGAGTACGTCGTGATCCTTGCCAACAGAAAACTCACTCGCGACTTCTCCTCGCGAATTAACGTGTATTCTGGAATTGTCTTTCAGAGATATTTTGATAGGCAACCGTCAAGGTGGGTTAAAATTATTTTTTTTTTTTTTTTATGTAAACTGTACCAGGCTCTATCTCTCCCTCCCTTTTTTTTCGGTACCATCCAACTCCTCGCGGCTGGATCGTTATTCAAATTCCGGTAGACTCTCATTTTATTGTTCGCCGAGTTACGAAGGTGCATCCGAAGACGGCGACGACGCCGACGACGACGGCGACGACGACGAAGGGCCTAAAGATCGTAGATCGAGATTTCAAGGGAATTCGAACGACGGTGGCTCCAATCCTTGGAGAGTAAAGTTTCAAGGGTGGACCCCTCGAGGTTTTAAGACAGTGCTGAGGAAGGGGAGTTGGGATCTTTTAGGCGGACGGGGGGGGGGGGGGAAA
>NW_014332865.1:2161268-2174354 GCF_000341935.2 Cephus cinctus
TTTTGGGGGGGGGGGGGGGGGGGGAGGAACGAATTTAAAATTCTAATCTTATGATTTGTGGCGGGTGCTCGGGGCTACCTTTTGACGATGACTGTACCAGGAATGACTCTATTAGCTGGACTGTGCCTAAAGCCTCCCCCACCCGTGACTGCCGCGTCTAGTCTTAAAGATACTTTCCCCCTCTCTTTCTTGATTTCGTTTATAATTAATCCCTGGTCAAGTCCTCGCTGTTTAAATATATTAGCGCGACCATCGGTATCGATTTGTATCGATTTTCGATTTTAATTTTCTTCTGGCCTCTCCCTGGGATAAATTGTTCTTCAGGATTACAGGGTAAGGGAGGAGTCCGATATGGTTTATAATTAAGTGCAAAAAATCGTATTCGATACACGGCCAAATTAATGCCGATCTTTTTTGCAAATTCAAACGTAACGGCTCACGCGAACTTTGCGACTGATATACACGTATATATATATATCTTGCACAGTATGATTATTTATGTAAAATATTATGTGTCGTGTTCCCATCATCTCGCGTACGGATATTGCGCAATGGCCTCTTATTTCTAATTAACGATATAGTCAATATCGTTAAGATCGGTTTATGCGACACGTGCTCGTCTCGCGAGATGACGAGATCAAGTGGCATTCGATGGGATAGAAAAAAAAAAGGAAAAAAAAAGATACTGGAAAACGTACTTAATTAAATTTCGCATCAGGTAAATTACGAAGAAATATTTTATCGACGCCAAGGCAATTCGAGACGTTCCGCGGGCCAATAATTTCGATTACCCACGATCTACGGTACTCTTGGCTACTAGTCATTAAAATGATAAGTACAGTCCGCGACAAATATTCCGTTCGTCACGATCGACCTCCTTTATCCGTCACTTTCTATACGGCTTAAATACCGTTCGAGCTTCGATACGTATCAACGTGACTATACCCGATCAAAACTGTATCTAATATACATAAAACATAAAAGTTTGCTGATTGGTTCTAATTATCAAAACAGCCATCGCATCAATTTTTTCATCCCGCATTATCTCAATGGCAATCGTTAAGATAAGCAGAACGTTAACCAAAATCATTTGGCAATTCCGATCCACTCTTTTTTTTTTTTTTTTTTTTTTTTTTTTTTTTTTTTTTTTTTTTTTTTTTTTTTTTTTTTTTTTTTTTTTTTTTTTTTTTTTTTTTTTTTTTTTTTTTTTTTTTTTTTTTTTTGTATCATACAAGACTAATTGGTGATAGAAGATAAAAAAAAAAGTCTCAAAATTCCTCAACCAGTCGGGACTCGGACTTTGCCTTGAAAAGTTTCTCAAGAATTATTTGCCGATTTTGTGTATTTTATCGTAGATTTAGATCCGTCGCATAACGAAGAAGTAGTTTAATTCTTTTCGTCGGTCGAGTAGATGAGAGATAACAGAGAGAAAAAAATTGCACGATATTCGAAGCTTATCAAATATATTTAACGGAAGCTGAAAAAGTTGGCAGAATTAAAGGTACAGAAGTGTCCGATTCCTCTGCAGCCAATTTAAATACACTGGCCGTCCGGCTTAATTAAACCTATACTTAATTTTCTTCGAGACCCGCGCCAATGCTTCTCGTAATTAGTACGGGCGCGCATGCCGCTTCGTGGCTCGCCGGTCCTCCTTTTGCTTTTCTTTTCGGGCTTCCCCTCGCGTCCTCCTCCCCCTCTACCCCTACCTCTCCACCTCCGCCATTCCCCCTGTACCACCATAGCGTCCCGCGCACCCCTTGCCAACCGCTGCCGCCGCCACTTCAACCCCTCTTTCTGAAGATACCTCAAGAACGTATCAACCAGTCACTCCAACTTGCACTTTTCGGCGGCTTTATGAAAGTGGAATTCCTACTGTACGGCTGTGCAGCTATAGGTATATGGGCGGGTACATACGTGGATACATGCTCAAGAATATATACGGGTAATATTGAAATTGCGGGTTAAATTTAAATCGCGCGAAAAAAATATACACTCTATATGTATATTGGTGTTTCAATTATTTGGTCGGGCCTCATAAACCTTATGCATTATTGCATCGAGCTCCGAGAGAGTGCAACGCGTCGAACTGCATTTGGCAAGTTGTTAATGACTAATGATGCTTTAAGTAGGGCTTAAGTGGCCTTCTCTTAGCACATACGGGAGTCGCTCTCTTGTCGAGTGGAAACGGAAAAACGTGCTGACGGCATCCGGGCTGTTAGATATATAAAAAAAAAAAAATAATAAAAAAAAATGGAAAAGGGAAACTGAGAAGGAACGAGAAAACTGGAGGTGAAAGGGGAAAGATGAAATTGACGGGAAAAGAAAGTTGAAACGCGCACCGACGAACTTCAACGCCGAAACACCACAAATTCGATTTATCTACAGAAACACTTAGCACGTACTTAAAAATGGGACGCGGGCTTAAAGCGTATTTAGTCTCTGGTAGATCTCCGCTTCGAGAGATTTTCGACTACTTTTCCAAAACTTGGAAAACGAGTTTGGGGTTGGATTTTAAAAAAAAAGGCTTGTCGGGGGAAACGGGTTTATTTTATGGGTTATTAGAAAAATTTTATTATCAATTGATTTTCGTTAATTAAGGTTCCTATATTATATATATGGTATATGTATATATACATATGTATGTTTCAGCTGGCCGATAGCGATCGTCTGGCTATGCTTGATTTTTTTCAAATTTTATTTATTTTTCCGTCATTTTTGCCAGCCGCCAGCTCGTCATTAATTATTTTTATTGTGCGAAAAGCAAACACACGTTCCACGCGGTCGCCGCGTTGCGCGTCGCCCTGAGTGATCTGAGCGATTTTTGTCGCTCCGCACGTTTCTCAGCCACGAGGCGACGTTTTAATCGTGTTTACCGGGGGTTTAACTTCGGATTAACTCTGCGCCCACTTTAAATCCCCGGGTGGGAACATTGTGCGGGTTTCACCCCCCGTACCAGGGGTTAGCATATGCTTGGCATAACGACGTCATATACAACCAGACGGAGGGTAGACCACCACCCCTGCATCCGAATACACTGGTCAATCGACTTCGCATTGTTCGTCGGGGATCGTGTGGTATTTTTCAAAAGATTGACAATAAAGCTTTTATTCCATTTGTGATTTGACGTTTTGATACGGCCCTGACACTTTGATATTTCTCGTACTATCTGTACAATATCAATATTCCGTGTCGTGAACCCTCTCTGGAAGTAATAGAAAATTGTCGATAAAAAGTCAAAAGTCTTATTCGAATATTGAAAATGACCTAAGACTAACGATACTTATACGTATAATTGATAAGATAGCACAAGAGGGGGACAGCGCGTAATACAGCTTTTATATTCATAATGAAAATTAAAAGTGAGCGATATCCTTGCCAGCGTCACTATGCAGCTCTCGCTGTTATATCCGCAGATAATTATAACAGCTACCAACCCCATGGATAAACGGCAGCAATAAATTCACGATCTCGAGCGTGCGATATGCAAATCGCACAATATCATTACAATGAGATTACACGCGGTGATTCCGAGGGGGGGTGTATTTTCCCACCGGACGAGGATCGCTCGAGGGGTGGAGCTTATTAAAAGGGAGGGTGTCGATTTTCCCTCGCATTCATCATCGCGTCGTATATTAATAATCAGGCGCCTTTCAGTATGGCCACCAGAGGGAGAAATCGAAGGTACCAACAACCTACGTATCGGGGACGTGACCTAAAGGGAGAAAAAAAAGAGAGAGACAAAGAAGATGCGGCATGAGCCAAGTCCAGGCCGTGCGAGAGGGCGAGCAAGAGAAGCCGAAAATAAGCCGAGTCTTCTCTTTATTGGTTTATTTATCGTTGTTGCCTCATTGACTCGGCCGAAGATTACCCGCGTCGGATTTTTATTGGCGTGACGTTGCCAAAGCCATAAGCCTTCGAAATCGAGCGGCGCGCGTACGTTCCATGAAGATTAATAGATCGGCTCGATTCCGTCGGGACTTGAGTAACGGAAGAGAAAAGGGAGAAAGGAAAGAAAAAAAAAAGGAAAAATGGCAATTCACCGGCCCACGCTGTATATAGGTGTAATTCCGCGACGGGAGTATTCGCCGATTTAGGTATCTGCTGGTTCGGATATTCCCGGTGGCCTTCGAGCGAATATTCTACGGTAAAATAAGCGATACCTAGGATCGGCGAGCTTCGGGCGGACATTGACGAATGAGCGAAAACCGTTTTGAAAATCGTCGATCGGCTCGAGAGAGGCTCCGAGTACGAGTGACCGATCCCGGACCGCGGAAGCTGCCGGTTAGAACCAATTTTTCGCATTAAAATTCCCGCAGTCAGGAAAGCAAAGAACCGGGGTCCTCCAGGCCTTATACAGGTAGGCTTAACAAGGTCCAATACTTTTACGTTCCCGTAGCCAATGGCAATATATTAGAGTCCGATGCACGGGGGGCCCTCGCATTGTTGCCGCCTGTCTCTCTACGTCCCTGGCAAACTTTTGTCCCCGACCAATCGAACGAGGGACTAGTACTGCTTGGATGCAAAACTTGAGGGTTTTCTTGTATTTTTTTTTCTATTTTTTTTTTCCTCGTCCTCTCTTCTGTCTCCTTCGTAGGGGATATCTGAAGAAAAACTATCTATGCGAATACGTAAAAAAGTGAAATTTAAATTTAGTATATACTGCAGATTGTTTATTAGGTATGTATATGTTGCATGTATATTTGAAAATTTTATATGAATTGTATAATGTTATGTATGTTGAAATAAAATGTTGGGGCGAGAGGGAATTACCGTATCACGAATTTACGTAAATTTGTGTTAATGTACGTAGCTAAGTCTTGTGTGTTTTTTTAATCAGCCGGACTCGTTAATTGTGTATAAAAGAAAAGAAAGTGATGCGTGGTGGAAAAGGTAGAAGCTGATGTAAAAAGGAATCTGACGAAGGTGCCGATGAAGAATAAGAAGACGAGGAAATAATGAAAAAACGATGATGTGGAAGAAGATGGAGTGGAAGAACAAAGTACTGGAGAGATGAGAGTTTCTGTGCGCGGCCCGTAAAATTTGTTTGCATTGAATCGAAAAAGCGGGCGAGTAAGAAAAAAAAAAAATAAATAAATAAAAAAATAAAAGTGAAATCGGTGGAAGAGAAGAAAAAAGGGGCAAGTCGATGGCTGGCTAAAGAAATCGGTGAAAAAAACCCTCCGAGAGGGCTGGGTTGGTTAACGGATGATTTAATTAAGAGAGGCACAAATTACAGACTCGCTGGATGCTAATGCCCATCCATACTCGCCTCCGTCGAAGCTCCTTAATTAGACGCTCCTGATTCATTGAGAAATTAATTTGGGACGAATGTGTTGGTACCTTCGCGTGTGGACTGTAGAAGAAAATTTGTGAATCCTTTTTCCTAGAAAGGGACACTTTAATGCGAAACGACAAAAAAGCATTAAGGATTCGAAAAATTGGATAAAAATTTTTCATATTTTATTCGCCCTTATTTTTTAAATAAGAAAAATCATAAAATCTTATCAAATTATCGCAAAACTTTTTTTCCGCAAAAAGTTATTATTTTATCAAAAATTAACAAACGTTGTCAGCGTGCTAAGTGCGGGTAGGAAGGTTGTAAAAAATTATGTCAATATCGTGACGGCTATCTATTTGAAATTTGATATTGAAAAAAAAAAATAGTTGATCATTTTTATTACGGTAAACAAGGTCTATTTGCTTTGTAATATAAACACGTAAAATATGCAAAATACGTGCATAGATAGACGCTCGACTAATAGCCAATAGGCACGCAGATGGGTTCTTATCGCGAGGTCATTTTTCATCGTGGACACGATAGGAGAAGAAAAGCGGATGGCTCGCATATTTGCCTAATTTATTTATCTCGTCGCGCGACGCCGAGTACATCTTAATTACTAATCCCGTTGAGATAAATTAGTAATCAGCCCTGCCGGTACAGTAGGAGGAGCACCGGCTAAGAACTCCGGGGAGGGGTGGGTAGAACGGGTATCCGACTCTCCTGTAAGCCAAAGGGAGAGAAGTCGCGACGAGTGGACCGTATAAAGCTGGTGGCGAGTGCGTTAATTAGCGGGATGCTCACGCGAGCCGGCAATTAAAACAACATCTTCATTATTAGATGTATACCGAACCGATGCTAGAACCAAACGACGTGAAAGGCAAAGACAAACCAGCGTGCCTTACCTATACGTTCCCAATAATCATACCTTGTATACCAGGTGGGCATACCTTAAAATCGATCGAACAGATGAAATACCTTAAAAAAAATTTTTTTATTATTTACAAATAGTATCGCTTACGTAAGGGATGAAATTCGATAAAATGTAAAAAAAAGTGGAACCTACCCTACGGACAAAATAATGAGTACCTCTCGGCGCAAAGGGTTGTAATAAAGTAGCGGTGAGACGGTTAATTTGAATTTCAAGGAATTCAAAAAGGAACCACGTGTTCGTGTAATTCGATGAATTCAAACGGTAGCGAATCGAGCCGATCATCTGGCCGATTCCAAGGGGGAGCACTTGGGACCTATATGGTCCGGTGTCACTGGCGGTGTTGAAATGAAGGAATAAAAAAAAAAAGGAAAAAAGTATAAAAGAGTGAGGAACGAAAAACAAGGAGAAACAGCGGGAAAAATAAAAAGCACGTGAAACGACAGGCCGCTCTCTGTCGGCCTAAAGGGGTAACTAAGAGGACGTTGAAATGAACCGGCGCGTGTCGAATGTCAAACAAAACAGACGAAGCCGCGGGGCAGGGCGTTCATTTAATAAACGGAAACAGTGAAGAGCCGCTCCTTTTTATGGTGTCGAATGGGGATGCTACTTCTGTCTTTTTTTTTTTTTTTCTTCCATTCTCATTGACCCTCACGTAACGATTCTTCCGAATCGTCAGGTCACGGGGAACAAACGACACGATCAAATCGAAAAGCCGCTACTGGAGTGACTAGGTTAATTGATAAAAAGAAAAGGATAAAGAATTCGGCCGCGTTAACTGAGACTGATTGGAAATTAAGGGAAGTTCACGTCTACCCCGTGCATTGCGCATCCCCCCATTACTTTGAATTCCAATGATACCAGCTGAATTCTTTCGAGACTTATCCATGGACATGGCGCATTTACTTCGAACAATGCATCATGGGACTGGAGTCCACGCAGTTCGAAAATTCTCATACAGTGTTTTTAATTGAAATTAAAAGAATTTCAATGGGTCATCGCGTGCTCCGGTAGATATAGTTTCAGGTCGATTAACATTATCAAATTCTATTTGGTGGATTATCAAGATACGAGGTATCGCTTCATTATGACGTCATATTACAATCCCGTCCCTGCTAGGCTGCTAGATATTACGTTGCCCCAATGAAATTAAAGTATGCCGAAAATGTACGGGACGTATAACGGGGCTCCCGTTATTCGCGCTTTCCTCCCGAAAATCCTACAGTGGGAATAAACTTGAAGTCGCTTTTAAGAATCCAAGATGGGACCTACAGGGCGATGGCGGTCGGCGGGTTGCGCGAGGGCCGATGCCGCGCGGAACCCCGTAAGCACGGTAACGGCTCTCGGAGGCGTATATTTTATTATTTAATTTCAGCCGGGCAGGCGTTATGAGACATGAAAAAAGTCTTGGCGATATTGTAGCTGTTGCTGGCTGACTTTTCACTGTGAACGCCTGCCAGGGGGCTTCTGTTGCCCCGCGCTCTTTCTCTCCCTCTCTCTCTCTCTCTCTCTCTCTCTCTCTCTCTCTCTATTCCTAGTATGCTTTTCCTCTTTCCACCGTGGTGACATTATTATTCGTTATGAACGCGTTTACGAGGCCGCAAATCATGCCCGTTTTCATATTTCGAACGGCCGCTCCTCGTTATTCAGTTTAATGGCGGTGGTATTTGAATTTTCAATCCCAGCCATTACGCAACAGTGTCGCACGGACCGTCGATACGACTATGGTTGCACTTTCTTGTAAAATTGCCGTGCTCTCGTTATTTTCATTTGTAAGATAAAAATATTTGTTTACGTTGAAACGAAAAGAAAAATTTGTAATTTCTATAAACCAAGCCTAAACAGTCGTCTGTAGAGTCTATGGTATTTCTAAAAAAAGGAAAAAAGTGGAATCGAGTTACAGGCGGTTTCTGTCGAAAGACAGAGCCGGGGTCTCCTTGTTCTGTCAGTGAAGCTATACAGAAGCCACAGTGTCTCTTCGCTATAGAGTAAAGCCGCCGACAGGAACTTTTGGAGTAGCTGCTCGGAACCTTTTCGCAGCTTTCGAAGTGTTTGTCGAGTGTCAGAGGACGAGAACCCTTGCACCTGGCTGGGTGAAAGGGTTGCGAAGAGTACCTATTACCATTACCTGACTCTATTCTAGGGCTTGAAGTCCATCGGGATCATCCTAATTGTTTGCTCCATTCCGAGACTCATCAGCGTCTCTTTGGTATCGTATCTTGTCTGCTGACGTAAATTGCGGGTTAATTAAAGACCAGGTTAATTCATTACGTCGAGCTAGTTCCCTTCGGAAACCATTCGCCTCCTTCATTCATCAGTTGCAAACCTGTTTTATTGAGAAACTGCACTTTACTATACCGTGCTCCGTGCGCCATTAAATTACGACAATACCGTTACCAGCAGGCAATCTATCATGCGTTTCCATATTACGATTCTAATTGTTGATTCGCGTTATTAGAACCGATGTGTCTGTACTTGGTAACTCGTTAGATTTCGATTAAACGCGGGTGCCGTTATCGAAACGGAATGTCGTCGTTGCAATTGCACTATGGTGTACGGTTATCATATGATTTTTTCTTTATAGGGGCACTTTATCGCTTCAGTTTTTTCTTGGTTTATTAAAAAAAAATAATAATAGCAAAGAACGGACGGCTGTCAATTTTTATGAAAATGATTTTCAAAAATATTTCCCAGATGGCAGCACCCGTATGGTATACGAATTTGTGCCATAGTCAGTGGGTTTTATTAAAGGCCATAAATCACCTCGTGTTCTGCATCGTCGGTCCATGAATATTAATGAAATCATTGCGCCGTTTACAGGCCTATTAATTCGGGGTTAAAATATTCCATCTTTAGCGCCGTTTTATATCGAGGTAGTGGTGGGTCCTGGAGGTCCGACTATGATGCCAAGGTAATATCAGGCCTATCAATCATCAAACCGACTCCCTTTCAGTGCGGAGTAGGAACGCCGGCTTAGCACCCGCCCTAACCTACAACCATTGCACACCAGGAGCGTGCGAACTCCTCTCCTGTCTTTCGTCATCTTTTATTCATACTCCAATGTACACGGGCCCTCGAGGCTATAGGGACAGGTTAAATTACCAAAAATTTCGAATCGACCGCGCGAAAACTTCAGCTTTCTCAGATATGAAGAAATATAGGGAAATATTTTACGTAATTTTTTTTTCACTATGCTTGTATATCGTTGTGTTATCACATTATGCTGTATACGTATGTAAAAGTGAAAATCGATCTCACGGTTGCTGATATTTTCGCGGAGATAAAGATACAGGCAATACTATCTTTGCTGAATGTATCTTTTGATGATCCAGGTATTTACATAGTTTTTGCAAAATGCCTATGACATAACTATAAAATTGAATGCGTAACGGGCCTTGGATAAGTCCCAAAGTTATTCGAATTCGATCCCAGGATGACCATCGGTCTGCAGCATCCCTTTCGAGTAAGGCATCTGGACCGTTATCTCTCTTGTCCTTTTCATTGGAATATCAGATTCTGCGCACAGAAACGAGAAAATTACGCTAAAGCGCGGTAAAAATTTTTGCGATCGTCCTTTGGACTTTCTGTATATTTCATATACACGTAGTGTATCTCTTGAGGGATAGCCGTGAGATAAAAGACTGGTCCATTCTTCGGCTGTGAGATACTGTCAAATTCCTCTCGTTCGACGAGCGCATATTTTCCTTTGTATAAGATCGATCGATCGTCTCGTCTCATTTTCCGGGTGGGCTTGACTCGTGTTGCCGTTTTGTGGGCAAAATATTGGCACTGCCGATTATCTTGTGATCGACGAGCCGCCATTTGGGCCTTTTCGAGAATTCGATGGGAACCGGTTTACGTGTATTCTGGGAAAATTATTTCCCAAAATTCAATAATCATTGGTACTTTATCAACTTATCGAATAATCTCATCGAGATATTTATTGTGCGAAAATGAAATTCGCATGGATCCGCTAACCAGATAATTTGGAAAATGAATACGTAATAGCAAGATAAAATAAATTTGCCTGCTTCCTGCGAATCTTCGTATCTATGTAATATATAGGCGAATGTATGGAAACTAAAAATCGGTTTCCTATAAATCGGCAATCGAATTGCTTTTCAGTCCCGAGCGATTTTCGCTACATCCATATATATACTAGCATGAAAAAGAAATCGGTAAACGTAAGAGAGAGATCCTTGAGAGATCGAATCGTTCGACAAAGCGACTTGAATAAATGAAACCGTAAAGCGAAAACCCTCCCGGCAGAAGGAACGCTGGAATCAGATTTAAATATTGATTCGCCTTATTTAAATTCTACCTTATCGTACAGCGGATATCTTCGGCGCGGAATTGGACGCGATAACGAAACGAAATGGCGCGCGGGAGAAACGGTAGTGGGCGCCGTCTACAGGAAGGAGAGACTTCTGTTGGTAAAACCTGAAAGAGAATGGCAGACGCGGGACAAAGGGAAAATGCAAAAAAGAAATCGAATAGAATTTAGAGAACGATTTTTCTCAAGTGACATCGAGAACATCTCCGTAAGATCCTTACATAGTACATCTCTACAACCATATAATATATAAATGGATAAGTCACATAAAGACATAGTGGAAAAACTAAATACCTACAATTATCCACCTCATCTATAATAAACTATACCAGAAAAAAAAATGAATTTAAAATAATTTAATCAGTCAAATTTTATCAACAGAGCCAATTCTTATCACGCAAAAATATTTTTAAAAAATATATATTTCGCTAAGTTGAAAAATTCACAGGGAAAATTTCACAGTCCAATAATACAAATGAATGCCGTATAAGTGCCTATGTACGTAGGTAGATATATATATATATATATATATATATATATATATATATATATATATATATATATATATATATATATATATAGTCATGCGACCTGAAAGACTTTCATTTACCTAAGAGGGGTTGGTAAGTATGCGTGAAAGATAGCCATGAGAATTGCACGACACGGGGTCGCGCGCCGCGCAAGAAACGACGGGAACGAGAAAGTAAATCCGGCAAATCTCGGGAGGCAATCGTCAAGATTTAGCGTTCTCGGCGCATCCCCTTTCTTCGCGTTTAAAAGTCGACTGTGGGTGGTTGCGTTGAGTGTGTATATACCTAACTAAGACTAGCCATATATATATATATATATAATCACGGTACACATATATATTAAAATCTCGTCCCTGTATCTCTAACTCCATAGGACATACCCCTTATACGTGGGGTAGCTACCCCGAGTATGAGATTCGTGGGGAGTTTTTATAAGACGCATAATTTCTCCGTGCCGTTGGCAATTAAGAGTTTTCAGGACGGTTTTCATAAAGCTACGTTAAATCCTACGGGATGCTGGGAATGGTAGCGACACTCCTGATACTTGTGCTTCTTTTCATTTTATTTCCTTCAGCGCTACGGGTGGGAGAATAATATTGTTATTCTGCGGACGGGGGGTGGGACTGGCGGGTAGGGGGGGCATTCCAGGACGGGTGAAATAATTCTAAAGAAATTTCATAACTGTCCGCGAGAACTCACCGACTCTTATGTAAGGGTATATATATATATATATATATGCTGAGGTATAAGGGGTGGTTGTTACAGTGAAAACGTAAAAAAAAGCGGTTCTCAATTTACGATAAGAATTACGTAGGGACACGGGTCCGAGTTAAGAAATTCCATGGTACCGAGTGCTGAAGTTTGTTGTATGTAAAATCGCGATAGGTCGTTAGCGTGCGATTAGCGCGATATATTCCTCGCATGCAGTATGCATCCTGCTGGTTGCGATAGGCAGGAGAAATATTTATTCGTCCTGCCTGCCGGCAATTGCGATGAAAACATCATCTCGTTAATGCAGTTTGAATAATAAGCCGTGCGCTTACCCGGGCATTAAAATGTACGGGCGCGCGTACCGTTTGTCGGGCTTACGAAGGCGTAAAAAAAAAGAAGAGTACTGTAAATCCACAAAGACGGAAGGAGGAATCATCACCCGAAGACTTTCCATCAAGATATAGGAAAAACTTTCGTCGTTTCGTTTCAAATAAACGGCAGTATACAGGTATATCGCGATACACATAAATGCGTTATACGACCAGTCACCGGGTACTGATTTCGCATATCTGAATAGCCTGTGTAATATTGATTTCAGTTACGTTAACGCGTCACTTAATTCGCGTCACCAGAGCGTTCAGGTTAATCGATCGGATCGTAATTTCATAGCGGTTTGGATTACAGTTATTTTCAGGAATGACATAATATTCCCGTAATGCACATTAATTACGTATATTACATGTATAAACGTTATCCGTATAATTTTCAATGTACATTCCTGCAATGAGTCGACGGGGCTATAACCTAACCTACCCGCGTTAAAAGACTCGATTATAAAGTGCCGTTGCGTGCCTGCGCGTAGCATGAAGGCTGAACGGGAGGATAGAGAGAGAGAGAGAGAGAGAGAGATAAATAGAAAGGAAGAAAAGTAGGAAGAACGACATAGGAACTTCCGGCGCGAGGAACGCGCGCACGTTTCCGGCTTTGGTGAATTTATTTGTAAATCACACGGGATATTTTCCGAAAGTCGTCGGGACCACGTAAGCACCTCTGGGGCTGCGATCTGTCAGGTCCGCTTTTGCACCCTCGCCGCTTGACTCGGCCGTTTTATTCGCATTCAAATGGCAGCACTTTAATTTGCATGCTAAGAGTGCTCGACCTACCCCCCGGACCTCTTTCCGCACCTACCCCACCAGAGTACCGCCCCCTGCCGCTCCACCGACGTATTTCCATTTAAACTCACAAAATGGCGCTGACTACGCGGGGCTACAACATTTTTTATTGAAAGATTCGACGTGGATAG
>NW_014332865.1:2174471-2182071 GCF_000341935.2 Cephus cinctus
CCCCCGTGCGCTCAGAAAAAAAGGCGGTCCTCTTCCTCCCCCATTTCGAAGGGCTGTTATTCCACGAGATAAACTGCCCTTTATCCCTTAAAACTTTATCCCACCACCCCCCCCCCTTCCCTCGCAAGCCGCACGTCTTTACTTCATCCCCAATCACTCTCTTCCTCCCGCTCCCGACTCCGGATCCCTTTCCAGAACCTTCTAGAAACTTTCGACTAATTCGATCTTTCACCTTTATCCGTCTCCCTTTAATCTGTTGGCTATTCCCTTTTATATTCATCCCCTCCGCGCGGACTTACTTTAACAGCCCTTACCATCCAATATCGTCATTCGACGATCTTCGCGCTTTTCTCAATCCTGACTGTAAAACTCGTAGTCCTCCCATCGTTCGATTCCCGTTCGCTTATACAGGGTGGGTTGCGAGGTACCGTCCTTTGAACGACCCCCGCTAACCTCTTCCATTCGTAAAATCGAATACTCGAAGTTTTACATTTAGATGAGAATAGATTAGAATCCGTAGTACGTGTATTTGAGACTCCTCTGTTTTACAGGTATAACGTCTCGTGCTACTCTTTTCTTTATTCTTATCCGCCGTACAGTATACACGCGGTAACAGATGCTGCCAATAGTAGCCCTTGGCTAGGAACTGGACCGTGCGAAGACTACTTCGATCCTTGGCTACGGGCGGATAAAGGAACGGGGGAGAAAGGCGGGAAAAAACGAATTTGGCGCCCTCAAATCGAACCAAGTGGCTTCCGAGACTCGTTCGTTCTATGGAGAAGTTGATCTTTTGTTTCTGCCGCCCCGGTCCCTTTTCGGCTCCGGAACCTCCGACCTAATCGACCTCAGCCCACTTCTCTTAAATTGACTCCCGATTGTTATTTGATTACGTCATTACTACCGGCCGATCGCTCTCGTTTACCGATAGAGGCCATCGTCAGTGGAAAAAAAGAAAACGGCTGCGTCTAAGATTTTTTTAACGCAATCACGATTCACCATTGTCGTGGCTAATGGCAGAGAATTATGTGTGAAATTTTTTTTTTTTTTCATACTCGCTACTTCAGAGATACCTATTTCCTGTCGGAATTTCCACGTCTTTCCGAAATATCGTTTCCGAACGAAAGGATTTGTTCGGCTTATAAAATATTTTAATCTCAATTATTCAAATTAACGATCTTATGACGTGTATCCTCATATATGAGTGCTATGGTTAATTGCATATGACGTCTCGTAATGAAAAAAGAACGTATATCTGATTTCCAAATGGAACGTGTGCAGGTATGTTATTGCCTTCGTGAAAGAGAAAGTCACGTAGCTGATTAATGAAATATTAATATGTTTGGTCGTAAAGTCGACATTAGCCGGTAGCAGGTGTTACATTAAACCAAGAATAAGTTGGTTCAATTATCACGTTATATATATGTAATACTGGTGTACATAACGGTAACGCGATGAATTTATGCTGACGGAATTACGTACTGCAGCCAAGTCTATTAGGCTGACGCGAGTTAATAAGTAATTATTTATTGGAGAAGTCATCTTCTCCAAATAAAGTTACGATCAAACGTCAAGATACGGATGAGGTGATGTGAGTGACTTCTGTCTCTCTCACTCTTACGTATGAGAGTACGAAGTTCCTCCATGCACTTATTATGTGTATATTAAGCGTTAATAAAATTTCACAAACATGCAGATGCGCCTTAAGGACTTTCCCACGAAAGTCGTAACAGAATCCAGTGTAGCTGTATGAGATGAAAAAAAAAATATGAAAGCAGGAAAATAAAATTGGCGATAAGCAACGATATTTTATAGACTTGCTCGTTGATTACGACGATTTTCATTAAAGTATGTAGGTAACGAGCGGTGCTCGATATGTAACTGGAGAAATAGGCAATTTCCAATAAATGTTTGACCGAAATATGGGTAAAGGTACAATATAGGCGGAACGAAGCGAACGAAGTAAAATAGAAATGATGAAGGAGGATTTTCTCAATTTTCCTTTGGAATGGAAACCTATTGGACCAACTGGCCAAACAAGAGGGGGGGACCTTCATCGGCAACTCTCAAACTGTTCCGATCCACTACCCCCCTTTGAAACAATAAGCCGTTGACTCAAGGTTATCCGCTTACAAGGCAAACCGCCCCGAGGACGGTTTCCGGTCGGATTTTCGAATTTGGAAGGGAGTTGCGCTGGGAATCGCATCGGCTTCAAAGCGCGCAGGCCCTTTAACGCTATTGTTTACGTAGCTATTAGGGGTGTTTAGGCATTAAGGGTGCGTAGGGTTTTCGGCGTACCGCGCACTGGCGCTTCGACTGTTTGCCTCAAACAACGAGCGGATTAGCCTTTTGGCACGTTTTCGAAATTGCGAATCCTCACCGCCCCATTTTTAACGCACCCAGGCCCTTATTTCTCTATGACTTTCTATGGTCCTATCGATAATTTCATATTCCATGCAAAAGCTCGTGAATGCTCGTTAATACCGAGTAAAGGATAATTTTAGGCATATTAAAAAAAAAATTAAAATATTTTCCAGCCCTTATCAATGATCCAGTGAAATTCCGAGAAACGACAATGCCAGATGCCGATCGAGCAAACTGAGTTTGAATCGCGTTCGCGATCGTAGCGTTATCGTTCGACGTCCGGGAGGGTAGATCGTCGGAGGAAGATGTATGAAATTCCGGCGCCTCCCAATCGGTTTTCTCGGCTGGCAGAGTAGAATATATTGGATTCTGGTAGTCAATAGAGGCAGTTAGGGGTGGCAACAGAGCCAGAGGCAGGCGTTTTATCACGGACCTTGATATACTGGGCGGCCGCTGTTAGAGGGGTTAATCTCTCACGGTCGGTTAGCTCCTATTCCTAACCTCCCTCCCTCCCTCCCTCTCTCTCTCTCTCTCTCTCTCTCTCTCTCTTTCTCCGTTACCCAGCCCCTCCATCTCTCTCCAACTCTCTCTTTCGCTTCTCGCGCTGGCTTTCTCACCCTCGCGCTACGTCCCCCATTATCCCCTTTTATCGACAGCCCTACGTGAAACTATGAAGAAGTCCAAAATATTGTATCGATATATTCATACACTTACCAGGGGATGTTTTCCTGCAGTAAGTTTCATCAAGTTTTAATTTCGAGAAAAATAAAAATTGACCTCAGGCAACGTAACCTGCACGTCATTAGACACAGGGTGTCAGCAGGGAAGACATGACGCAACGAGGAGTCGTGCCCGAAGCATAATTCATTCTTCAAACCATAATCAACTAACGATCCACGGGTGAGACAAAACCTCAAACAAAGGGCGGACAAACTAAGGAACTCCCAAGATGGCTCCTTTTACCCGGATGGTTCAGCACTCCTCTGCCCCTTCCTGATACTCCGAATCTCCCTGTATCTCTCTCTCTCTCTCTCTCTCTCTCTCTCCGTCGTTTCCCTGGGAAGTCGGCGAAGAGACGCGGAGACGAGTTAAGGAGCGTATAAACCGGCCATTAGTATCGGCCGGCTACTGTCCATTGTTTCGTGTTTGCAGAAACAATTGACGGGGCCGCAGTGTTCAGTCGTCTCGTTAGCGAGGCGCTTCCAACAGAGGGCAGCATTGTCTCCGACGGTTAGCACCCGCGGAAAAATCCTAACGAGCTCTCAGCCTCCGTTTAACACCTTCCAGGACCCGCTTTTCGAACCTACCTCTTGAAACAAAACGCTAAAGACCCGGTTGCCGCAATTATGATGCTCATTGCCACCCCCGTCGTACCAGCCACATTCTATACCGTCAGCCATCGCCTTCGCCATATTCGACGTGAGCCACCACCACTGCCACAATAACCATTGTGGTATCCTGTACCAGTCCCAGCATCCTTTCCAAGAAGAACCTGCTCGGCTCTCACGTTTGCACGCTCGGCGCTGGGCCCGAATCGCACGTAATAACGTATTTAGCATATTATGAAACACGCAGCTGCCACCCGATTGGCTGCTCGCTCGGATGCTCATTTCATTCGCGTTAGGAGCTGAGCTTGAGCCTGGGTGTACATTATGAAATTTGGCTCTAATGAAAAGCTACCCCGAACCTGCTACCTAACAAGGGACGACCTCGCGCTCGGTCCAGAGCTAATCTTACGCTAAGCTCTAAAAGCCACTCGTAAAAGCTTAATTTCATTTGTCAATAAAGGGATACAGCGCCGTGTCCGAGGGACCCAAAGAAACGAGTCTCCGGGACTCTCCGGGGCTCCGGGGTCCCGGAACGAGTCACTGAAGTCGCCGATGGGCGCTTTCAGGTCCCGCGGCCAGCCGTGTCTACATTATTGCTCTGTGACGAATGTCGATAATCAAATCACACAGTGCGCGACTGTGACTAATAGTGCTTTCGTAGTCCGGCGCCTTCTTTGAACCAGCGGTAGCTCTTTGGGTCTCTGCGTGTGCGCCCTAGCATTGCTTTTCAAGTAAACTACACATAATCACCCAGAATCTAAAGCTCATTGCTCCCTAGCAGACGACCCCCAATCTCCGTGCAAAGTCTCAATCTCGATGATCGCGAAAACAAGTCCGGAATCATAGGGCCCAGAAATTGAGGGACAGAAGTGCCTGATAGAAAACCCTAACCCCAATCCCTGTTCACCCCAAATTGTTAATAACACTTCACCCCCATCGCCCGAAAGATATCGCTACATGCATTACCATGTGAATATAGTTATTTCAGAGGGGTTCAACCGGCGTTGGGGTGTGTTGTAAGCAGATACATTATTCTATGGGGGCTAATGTAATACGGGGCTCCTTATCTCTCTCGGCGATAAGGACCCCGCCAGTTATCCAGTTAGCGCTCATTGTCCAACGATTCGAGATCGGGCATACGATATACCAGACCGGATCGTTTTCGCCGACTTTCCTACGTATAAAACCGATGACAAATGACTTCGGTGCCATACCGATCAAAAAGCGTTTCCGTCTCGCTGGACCTTCTTCGGGGCATCCAGCATCCATATCCCACTACCTTGTACCCATATCCGATTTATCTCACAATTTTCTATTTGCCTTATTATCTATCGACTGCTCTCCTAATCCGTGTATACTTCTTCTCTGTATCTACAATCCGTCAGATCCATCCCAGCATCCCAACCTAACGTTCGGTCCATAGCGACGCAACATAACCGCCATATACTGGAGTCTCTCGTATGTACCGATCCACGTAAGAGCTGGCACAAGTCTTTCCACGTCTCTGGCTCCTCGTCCGTGGGCCACACAGAGACAAAGTATGGCGCGGCGGCGAGCACGGGCCCAAGTATAATATGAGAGGTTGTAAGATATTTATGCGTTGCATTGTCTCAGCGCGTTCTCCGCGAGACAACGACAACTTCATCCGAGCGGGACCCGGGCCGAGTTATGATACCACTGCCTATTACGTACATGCCTACACGTCCGTAACTACGTGTACGCTGAAGTGGTACGTTGCGGCAGCTACAGCAGCAACACGAGCGCACACGCAGGCGCCCACGGTTACGGGAGAGGAAGAGGCCTGCCTCATCCTCGTACTCCTCTCCCATCTCATCCAAGTCCTGCAGTCAGATCCTCTTCCCCATGGCCGTCTCGTTACCAGCGAGAAACGTTCAGCCTCCGATGCTGACCTCGTGCACTAGGGCTCCACTCGGACTTTTGACACTTTTCAATGCCATTGGAAACTATGGGCGTCTACCGTATTGAGGGTGGCTTTCAAATTATGGAGCTATCTTTGAATCGTAGAGGTGCTGGTGGCTTTGGTACGTGTCGGTCGGATATCTGGGTCGGGTCTGGTGGAATTGTTGTATTTGGAAATTGTGTCTGGATTGGCGCCTCAACGTCAGCGGGGATAGCTAATGGACAAATGACGATCTGAGCTGAGTTAAGTCTGGTTCTGTGTCTGGATTACGGATGGTTCGGGCTGTTTGGGTTACGATTATGAAATTTAGGGACAATACCCAATTCCTTCTACATTGCCCAACAATGTTCGGGGACTTATCGGACTCATTGTTCTCACTTGTGGATTCTCTAATGTGCTTATGCTGGATTCTCATTGTGCGTTTACGAGATGTTCCCTTAACTCCGCCCTTGCCGGCGGACACCCTCCGGCCCTGCGCACTGCCGAGAACCTACGTTTATTTCATCCCTCTGTCTTCTTGTTAGTCGAGGGGGGTAACTTTGGCGGATCGGAATTTAGCTACGGGAGATTAGCCGCCATTTTGTGTCCCTGTGGGGATAAAAACAAGATGGCGGTACTATGGGGGTAAGAGGATCTCGGGGCAATTAAATGCTGTAATAGCGTTAATTATTATAGGACGGGACGTAGGGAGAATATTTTGTCCTTGGCTTCCCGTTTCGTGCCAGAAGCCCTCTCGTCGTACACGTCTGATATTATGTAGGGGCTGAAATAATTTTACTGTACTGTGATTTTTGCTGTATGAGAAAAATTTAATGAATCAGTCGAACAGTTTTTCAATGAAAGATTCGGCTCTTTTTTCATCTTTGCGACCTAAAAGTTTGACGATGATTTTAAAATTTTATTTTGACCATGCAGTAGGACCGGAAGCCCGCTATAACTTCTGTTGAAAATGGACAGAAGTTTGGCTGCCGCCAAGAGCAATTTTGGTTTGAGTTTAATTACAGTAGCCCCCGGGGGACAATCAGATATAGGCATCCTACACGGACGGGTACTTTGAACCTGCAGGCCAGAAGTGTGCGAGGAGAAAATGGCACGGGAAATGTCGACGAAAATTATCAGGAAAAAGGAATCGCACCGACTACCGGTTCATAACCAGGGTGAAACCTGCCGGAGAAAATGTGTAGGCGAGAGCTGTAATTAGGAATTTTTTTCAACAAATTTTTAATTTAATTTCCACCCCAGCATCCCCATTCTCTCGTTGGCAAGTTAATTGACGCGGGGCGAGTGCCGGTTTACGACCCATTAAAACTGAAAACCACGCAGACTATGTATTGTCCCCATTGAAAAATCTTTTTTTGTATTAATTTCAAAAATACACTCACGCGACATTGCGAATGATCGATACGAGTGAGATCCCGAGGGAAATAAATTTTTGTAATTTGAAAAATATTTTTAAAAATTATACTTTGATAAAAATATTTTATTTTTAGTTTGTCAAAATTTAATCTCTCGCTTAATTAAATCGTGTATAAATAACGGCAGGGATTCAGTGATAAACGTTACAGGTTTTTTTTTTTTTTTTCTGTAAAAAAACATTTTACACCAAACTGCACCATAACGATAATAAAGTCATTATCGTTGATCATCCTGTCGATGAGAGCATCATCTTCCTATATATATTATATATATATATATACATATACATATACTTGTTCACGTATGTCATAGTGGTGCTCCGAATGAAGAAACGGGTTAATCGGCCGGAATTCAATTCGTTTGGTGAAAATGATTTTTTTCCCCACCTACGAAAGAGGACGAGTCACTTTTCTACAATTGACGTAGGAATTCAGATGAAGTATAAAGATACGAATTTCGGATGAGCGAACAGCCATTGTGCGATCGTCATTGTGAATGAGCGCACAGTGTGAACGCTCCTCTTGAGCGTGACAATCGCGAGAATGAAAAAAAAAAAAAAAAAAAAAAAAAAAAT
>NW_014332865.1:2182229-2192894 GCF_000341935.2 Cephus cinctus
AAAAAAAAAAAAAAAAAAAAATAGAATTGGTCTGGGAAAAATGAAGGTGGAGTAGGAAAAAAAATGACAGAGTTAATATCTTCATAGAAAAGATTTACACTCGTGCGATGGTTCCACGAAATAAAAATGTCATACAGGCCACGTAGGAAGATCTTGGCGTAAAAAATCCAGCATTCACAGATACAGGCCAGCCCTGGCAGAACCACGTGTGCCGTTTTTGGGTCTGGAGCGAAAATTTTTGAATAGGACCCACGACAAAGCCGATAGACTTCCCCATTCTGAAAGGAATTGCTTTATTATGGCCATTCATTGATTTCTGGTAAGATCTTGAAAGTCCCTCCGTACTATGGGTACCGTTTATATGCATTTTCTGGTTTTTCAAAATCACAAAACCTACTCGACTTTTTCGGTCTGTCTTTCTCTTGTTCTGGCACCATGCCAAATCTTGATGGGGATAGGTAAAATTTTTTTTTTTTTGAAAATTTTTTTTCACCATTAATTTTCACTTGAGAAAATATAAGATTCTTGCTTTCACGCGGTTCGATAATTCGATACTTATTGATTGTTTATGCTTGGCTTCTGGTATATTAGCGCTCCCCAGCTATCGTATGGGAACAATAATAATAAATTTACGATACAGCCCGGCTTTCGTATTATGGACCACCTACGGCAAGCTACACGGGCTACTACTTTGCGCTCACTTAGCACTACACAAACAACAATTCAGCAAATGTGTTTATCACCGTATAAATTGTGCGAAATCACCGGACCACGTTACGGGATTCCAATAGTGCGTTTCGCTATATTGTAGATGGTATTCTCAAAAAAATTTCGATGCATCGAAAGTTACCAGAAATAAAAAAAAAAGGTTTGAGATACGATAAAAAAAATCTTAAAAAAACAGTAACTTTACCAAAAAATCCCATGGTGCGATTCCAACAGCAATTACTTCGTTTCCATGGAAACCAACGTAATTGAAATTAATTATGACGAAGCAAGCGGCTCACGATAGCTCACGATTTCCCAGGCGTTACCAAAAGTGACGTAACGTCATCGATTAGCGTTAATCGATTGGACGTGACTGAAATCTCAATATATTTTCCAGTATACGTTGTACAAGTACCGATTATCATATATAAATTCCATGAAATGTTAATGCGTGATACACGTCAGTCGTATAATAATAATAATTCGCAATAGTTACTCGAACTCACGTTAGAATTCAGGGGTGGTAAAAATATTTTCAGGGCTTTTATTAATTTCGTTATTTTTATTGAAACTTTGAGTTACGACAGGGCCCCTCGGAATTTACTGCCGCCGCGGTTGGCCTCGCTGGAATTTTTATTCGATTATCTTCCCAGATCTACCCCCGTGATAGCGCCCAAAAAATTAAGCGTGATTTGTGTCGTGAAACGCCGCCGTTGTTAACGACTGACATTCCTACGATCGCCGGTGTACGCTGCTGTAATTAGGGTTCATTGATTGTTGCCTTAGTCCTGTAGTCTTGTGTAAGACTAAAAGAAAAGTAGCGTGCGACACGTGGCGAAAATTCACGTGCGGGAAATCATTTGATTGTGAATGGAAAATTATAAGGATATATAAAGGTAAATAAAGACCCTGTATATATATATATATGTATACAAAAAGAGCGTGAGTGACATTAAACGAGTACGTACACGTGGTAATTGAACTTAAATGGATTCGCACACGTGAACGTAGCGGCGGCCTCGTGAAACGGTAACATAATAGTAATAGATACAAGCAGACTATAGTATAGTAGAAAATAAATATCTACAGTGTGTGCATAGTACGTAGGGAAAGGTATTTTCGCAGCCTCTCAATGCTCCCGCATCTAAATAATCTTCAATCTTTATCCTCGCGTGTTTTCTGCCACGCGCTTTATCGCCCCCATTAATACACTCTGTCGCGGAATTTATCGGCCGATAATTAATTTCGTTGCATAACCCCGGAGTTCATGGCTCGTTAAAGACTGCGAAAAGTGCCATCTCCTTTTATTTTAATTCTACCCGGTTTTTCACTTTACACATACTATACACAATATATATATTCCACGCTACAGTAAATGACAATAATCACTTTTGCTACTAAAAATAAAATATTCTTCAGACTGTACTTCTACGATATTACCCACTACCGTTTTACTTTATGTATTCATTAACAAAAAATTAATCGAAAAAAAAAAAAACAGAAAAAGAAAATTTGGATTTATTATTATCGTCAACCAAGTCTATCCGAGCGTAAAATCAAAGCTGCCGCCAAAATACGAAACTCGTTTGTCCGCGAATTTGCGAACCACTGAAAAAATAGCGAATATAAAGATGGAGAGGAGGTAGAAGAGAAGGTAAGAGTAGGTGATGATGGCGATGGTAAGTATATATATATATATATATGGGAGCGATTGTATAAAATGATTCGAAAGTGTTCGTGAACGAGGGCCTCCCGTATACATTGAAAATGCATATAGTATGTTCCTTATGAGTGTAAAACGTATATCCAAAGCGTACGGGTAGTGGTGCTCAGCAGGGTCAGAACGTGTAGAAAGACAAGATGATAATCTACGTATAATTAGCTCCTACTGTTGACTTCGTACCAACGAAGCCCCGGTTTCCGTGCGAACGCTTTAATGTCGCGTTTAATTTAACCTTCGAGTGGCGTCGGGAGGCCTGTGTGGGGACGGGTGCCGAGCGTCGGGCAATATAGGCGAGGGCAACGATGCCTAACGGCAACCACCGAATTTTCGATAGTGGCGAACGAACCGATAAGATTAATTAACAGGCTGGTTGATTTTAACGCGAGCCCGGTATACGGTTAGGAGAGACCCAGGTGAAAGGTCGTATGTCCTTACGTAGGCGAAAAACCGTCTCTCGGATATCGTTGAAGTATGTATCAAGCTGTGTCGAGGATTTATTTGATTGCGTAAAACACACAGTTTCTTGGGAACAAGGAGAGGTCTGATACGAAAGATGTAAGATAAGTCCTATATATTAAATATATATATATATATATAATTTTTCAATTGCGTTAAAAAATTATCTAATAATTATTACAAAAATAATTAACCGATGTGCATTTAGCGTGACTGAGAAATTGACGGATAATTGATAAGGATGATGAAGTAAAATATTTTTGAAAATTTTTTTTTTGTCATTGATATGCTATCGTTGCTTGCGATTAAGTTGAGTTATGCGTGTATTTGAAGCATCTGATTATCTGCTATGCGGAGTCTTTGACGCAAGAAGTAATTACATATGTATATCAGATGACGGGACTGGTGGACGAGACGAAAAAATTGGTATTATTTATGTTTGGTATTATTAGTATACGTTCTGATATCTCGGTGGGCATCGCTAATTAGTCCGCGGCCGCGGCCTTTCGGCAAACAGTGCTGGCTACTGTCTTAAGTTCCCTTAATCAAGATGGTGGCGCCAACCGCCCGGGGCGGTCGATTCCGAAACTAATTGCCTTGGCTAATTTATCCTGCGACATACGCACAGAGACCTCATTCTCACTGTACCGAGTAATCCGGTCACAAAATCTTTTTGAGGACAGGAAACTTTAATGGACGGCTAAGCGCAGTGCAGTAAAGTAGAGTTGATGATTTTTCTTGTTGTTGTATGCGTAATAAAAAAGGAAAAAAATAGGTCGGATAACGTTAAATTTTTAATCGTTCGATTCAGACAAATTTATATATACGTATATATATATTTCTTTAATCACTCACAATATTATACCGGACCGGCATTAGAATTCTTGGAGAAATACGCTGGACCATCTTGTTGGTAAAGTTATCGTTGATACGTGTAATAAATTGTTCTGGAATAATTGGAAGGTTTTCCTATTGGACGTTTCGATTGGTTCGACAACCATTAAGGCGACTTAGTTTTATCAGGGATAAATGACGTAATTCATGCTTGTCCTCGGTTACCTTAGAATTTATTAAATAGACTCTGATAATCTCCTAGTGACTGTTTTACATTTATACAAAAATCAAAAGAAATCGTTGCGGGTTTCGCGTATTACGAAACCCGAGAGCATTGGCACATGTTTATATGCACGTATATGGATACATGTATGTATTATAAATGTACTGTACACGTTACATAGTAAATCGCGTATTTACACTGTCTCGTAAACGAGAGATTAATTATTTACACGTTATTTACACTGATTCTGCTTTTGCTGATCTGTCGATCGATTACGTATTAGGATCTTGCTCCCATTTGGGATAATGCATTTTTATCCTTAGTAATCACGCGGCACAATTTTCTGCATTGTACTCCTTAATTAATTGCCAGCCGGAGAGGCTCCTTATTTCTTCGCTTCGATTTTTCACTTCCGCAAGAAAAATGACTTCTGGTCTGGATACCAGAGCCACTTGGTTCTATCGTTCCTTGGGATCATCATTCCCATCACGAATGTCGATTCATTCCCTGGAAGGATGCTGAGGAATGGAATGATGCGGTGATAATCCAGGATGAGGTAGCATTCCAACCGGATAGAGTCCTGCTGGAGTCAACAATGCATGATGTGATCCATATAGAGCAGTGTGATGCTGCCTGACCGCAGACATTCGCAATTTCTCTATTTCCGCTTCCTGAAGACGCTTCGCCTTTGCGCGCCTATTTTGAAACCAGATTTTGACCTGTAACAATTTTTGGGAAAAAAAAATTATTTCAACCGTACGTTTATGAAGTTTGAAGAGAAGGTAAATTTTGAAATGAAAATTTTTTTTTTAATTTTCTTAGAATTCGTTAACGAGATTCTCGCACCTGAGTTTCCGTGAGATGAAGAGATGACGAGAATTCCGCTCTCTCGGCTACACTGAGATACTGTCGCTCTCGGAATTTCTTCTCCAGCGACAGCAATTGCTGGGTCGTAAAGGGAGTCCTTGGCTTCCGATTTGGCTTGTGCTTCCGTAGGTTGCACTTGATCTTGGCGGGTTCGCCGTTTTCTGCGACATACAAATAAATCGTGATTGTCCATTGGCTTATACCGTATGGAGAAAATAGTAAGGGAACGCACGCTGTACACTATGAACGCATCTTACAAGGGCCTTGTCGCTGATCGTCGGTAACTGGCGACCACACGCTCCCTCCTTTTCTTTCCCGTTTCAGATAAACAAGAAAGCATCGCGATACCTTTTTATAAGGTAATTCATAATTTTACCCATCCGTACGGCACCGCACTGCGGCCTCATTACCTTTTTTCTACGTCGACCGCAAATTCCGGTCGCGGATCATTCACCAATAAAATTCCTTGCTTCGCCAGCATCGATTCTCCTTGGACTTTATAACTATATAGCAGAGAGCTTCTTTTATTTCTTTACCTAGGTAAACCTAATGGGACAGCATCCTGACTCTGACCGTAGAGAGGAGCAATAACCATTTCGTTATGAGACACAAGTAACAATAGTAGGATGAAAAAAAAGTAAATTCCAATAAAGTTCATAATCACCGAAATCGATCTTACTTTTTATCCCATAAAAAAAAATTTGTGGTCCATCATACCCGAGATGCTGGGAATCGATCGTGTATTGAAATTGTGTAATTTTTTTCATGGACAAGGATCTATGATGAAAATCATAAGAATCGTCGAGTGGATATACAAGGCGAAATGGAATCTTGTATTGAAAATCCATTTGACTTCGGTGGCTGTAGGTCCATAGTCCCGAGATTTGTCCCCGAAACAATTGACAGATTTGTAGGCAGCGAAAGTGGAGATGGGATCGGGTAGAGATCTCGCGGAGACAAAAGGCCTATCGGCCTTTCTGAATTTCAAATTCGGCTTCCAGTTACGGCTACCCCGCTAGGCAGGAGTGCCGACTTGGTTCGTTGAGCCTGGTTGCAGCCTCTTGCCTCGTGTCCTTTGTATCGTACCTCGTAACCGGCTCGCTAAGGGTCCAATTAGTCTCGGCATTCGGAATCTCTACAGAGCACCGGCCAAAAACGTCCCGGACGGGACTTTAATCCTGCACCGATCGGGAATGCATTCGAAAATAATTAGCTGATTTCGCGGAGATATAGAGACTGCGCGAAAGAAAAGATGATCCGATCGCGTTTCTAGCTTCTTTGTTTTCGACGTTGCGCAACGATCTTCCAGGATCCGTAAGTAATTGGTGGGGAGCAAAATTTAAGAGAAACAAAATTCCGGACCAAAATTTTAAAAATATCACCAACTACCACGAGTCATATTAAATTTTATTCTCAACCATAAATAAACAGTGCCATTCGTTATTTATTTTTATTGATGATATTTTTCGAAGTAATTTGTCGAATACCATTATTCACCGATTGGCTGACTCCGCGTAAAGCTGCATAAGATTTACGATATTTTATTTCTAAGAATAAATTACGTCAACCATTGTGAAATTGTCAGGCATATAATTCAAAGTGACAATTGACAGGTTAGAAATTTCGAAAATTATAACCACTCGACTTTAAATCGCACGAAACTGGCTCGGCCTCAGGTATAATTTTTCCCCGGGTGTCGGGGTGAACGAAATAAAAGATGGAGGCGTAAAAGTTTCAAGTGCCCCAGGGGGCGTTTAGGGGTGCTCCTTTCGAGTGGCTGTATTTCAGAATTATGATGTCTCACCCTCGTGGAGAATACACGGCATCGAGCTACCCCGGAAAAGCCTCCTTTTCTTACGATGGCACGAGGCCAACCGAATAAAAAGCCACTGGAACGGCGTTGCCCTCGAAATTTCAAGGGAGCGAATACCCACGGTGAAGTCCATGATAAAATTAAATCAAACGCGTCAATAAATGATAGCCGATGATGAATAACAACCGGGGGCTCGAGAAGCGAAATCGTGGAGAAGCAGATGGTAAAAGCATCGAGCCGACGGTAGGCTATCGTTAGGTTGCGCCAAGACTGGTTATTATTCGATGCACCGAAGCCATTTTTTCTCTCTCTCCCACTCCCACGAAGATTCATTTCGAGATGCAATTCTAGCCGGTGGTCATTTATCATATGATTTATTATATGCATACGAGTATTACTGTCTTACGTGGGATGAGAATAAAAAAAAATTTTCTTTAAGTCGCCGATCAAAAATCTGCACGAATGCCTGCACGAGCCTTCAAAACTTCATGCATATATGCATCAGCAGTAATTGAATTTCGAGCGTGAAAAGTAATGCGAGTATATTATTTCGGAGTGAAATGTCAAGATAAAGAAAAAAATGGTATTAACGGATCAACGGTATTTCCCTGCAAAGCGGATATGACGCGGATGCAACGATATAGGAGTAACGAACGCGAGCGTGATAATTGCGTGATAATTGTCGGATTATGAGATGATAATTGCTCGAATAATAACGAGCGGTCACGGCGATGATAATTCATGTGCCGTGTGTGCCAGTCGCTAGTTTGTCTCGACCCGTGCAATAAGGTTTTACCAGGTACAGGTAAAGAAAGCGAAAAGAAAAGGTTTAAAAATCGAACAAGTGCACAGGTCGAAATGCCGGCTCATTATTTCAACACGGTACAATACAGTGGCTGTCTAACTATACACCCGCCTACCTACTTACAAGCGTCAACTGTTCTTTCTATCGCTTGGGAATAGCCTCCTCGACTGTGGATACACATTGCAACGTGCATTTACAAGGCAATGCAACGCGAAGTTGGAAGTGCAGTATGCGCCCATGCACCACGGTTCCAGTCTCACGCCAACAACCAGCACGAACCACCTATTACCTTACACGATCAGCAACTAAGTAGCCTGGGCCTGTGGTAAATTTATGTCTGACCAGCGATAAGTGAAGCCTTACCATTCAAAGGTGCATGGTGAGTGAAATGTGACGGGAAGAAGCCAACTGCAGCGGCCGCAGATTGATGACCTCCCCAAACAGCTGGATGAAGACTGGCTGGAATACCCGAGATCGTGCCCAAATTCGGAAATCCAGAGATGTAGGCAGGGGTTGGTCTCACCGGCGTGGGACTGGTACCATGTTGAAGATCCTCGACGTCGACCAGACTATCGTCCTCGTCCTCCATATCAGGCTCAGCTTCGCCCTCGGAGCACCTGGACCTGGCTTCCTCGTGGGAGCTTCTCGGCGACTGCGAACCAAACTCCTGGATACGAAGATCAGCCGGATGCTTCGGCGACAGTGAATTCCTCATCTCGCCATTGTGCAGGAGTGACTTGCTGAAGTCACTGGTCTCGGAGAACTTCAACGGGGTCCTCTGCTCGGCCAGGCTCCTGGATGACTCCGATGGCACGTAGGATGATCTTGGCGATTCCGTCAGGTTGTACCTGGTCGTTCTAAGATCACTGGGGTACTTTGATAAGTTGGTAGGCAGTGGCGGTGTTCTGAGAATTGGTTGCTGATGCAGAGGAGTGTACGAAGTAACTGGTGATGATCTGGGTGACGTCGAGGACCCACTGTGCCTTGATGATGTGTCCGAAGGTTTTTTCGTATCGGCCAGAAGAGCCGCGACTGAGAAACTCAGCTGGTGCGTGGGTCTGGATGAAGGTTGGGGTGCCTGAGCTTGATTTGGTGAACCTGGACTTGTCGACGGAGGTGTCACCGGTGAGGTCATCCTTAGTACTGTCATTCTCGTACAGCTTCTAGATCACTCTTCGCCTACTGGCTATTCTGTCTTCGTACAACGACTCTCGGTTAACACTGTCTGTTAACGATCTTATGGAAACTTCAATTATTTATTATTGTCATTGAAAACTTCTCGTTAGTCATAATTCACTTGTCAATGAAGTATCTTCCGTGGACCTGGATGTCCAAATCAGCAACAACGATCTTGGCTCTCTCGCGATCCTTGCTCACAGTTCGCAATTCACCTCACGCGATTCTCTCACGAAATAACACAGCACGTATCCTGCAATTCTCAAGAAAATATTTATCTTCTCTCGTTGCGTTGGACCCCCTGCTACTTGCACCAGCGATTCCTGTACTTTCTCCAGCGCGTTATAAAGTCGCGTGCGTCAATTCACAATTCGCCTTGCTCGACTGACAGCAGCGGAGTACCAACCCAACAGCAACGGCAGCGATAGCAGCTGGTAGCGGGTAGCGTGGAAGTAATGGTATCGTTAAGAGCAGCAACGATATATTTATGGAGCGGTAATGGAAGTGGTATAGCGAGTTTCGTGTCAGCTGACGAACCTCTTCGCAAGTCGAGCTCTCCCAGTGGACTGACTGACCATCCTGGTGGCTGGTTTGACTTTTTCGTCTTGCTACCAAGGGGCCCCTAGTGGGGATAACTTGAAAGGAGGTCGAAAATGGGGCGGGCCCCCCAGTCCATGGGACGGTATATTCTCGACTCCGCCCCTGGAAGCGGCTTTCCACCTCGGTACACGGGAGCAACGAGTACGAGAGAGACACGGCGATGTCCGATGACCTTCCTGTAAGAGAGACAGAACGATGCTCTGGAAGGGAGAATATTTTCACTACGTGGAATAAGCTCCTCTTGCAAATACGTATTAGGGTGTAGAGGCCTGAGGATGGGGAAGGAGCCCAGATCCAATCGGGGCTCGGGTTCGTGCACTGGAGACGGTAATGAGCATAATTGACCAATTAGACTCGGTGAGCACGGGGAAAAAATTTCGAGCGGGAAAATTTGGATTATCGTAATTAAATTTCCTGGGAGGCTGCTTTAGGAAATTGCAATCGAGATATTTACCTTCCTGATGATTATAAGAATATTGCGTGACGAAGGAATGACAACTTCTTGTTTTTCTCCTTTAGTCGAACGTAAAATTGTTTTTCATGAATTAAAAATTACCTCAACATAACCAATGCATAAATTATCTAAGGATCGTGCAATTTGTTTTAAAAATTCAAAGAGATGCATTCGAAAGGTGATGGCTATTATTATTTTACGAGTTGAATGAAGAAATTATTTGCTTTGAAAATATTATCCTGTGTATTCACGACAACGTCATAACTTATTAGTCATACGTGGAGGGGAAAAAAAAAAAGAAGCTTAAGGATATACATATGCCATCAATATGGCATAATTAAACGTATGATTAATGAACCGGCTCTACGAGCACAAACATACCAGATATGTATATTCATGTAGTATATAAGAGAAGCAATATCCACTAGTTTTACGATGCACTTAAAAATTCTGTACTGCAACTAGGTATCGGGTATCTTATGTGCCATTGAAATATTTCAAAATTTGTATTCGATTTTTAGGTAAAAAATTTCGTAACTTATTATTATTATATTTATTTCATTAACGCGACAGCTCGTGGCAATAATTTATATTTATCATATGCAATATTGTACGTGGTGTGGTGTAATACCAGCAGCACACTCTCATCGCACAGCAACGCTGTGACAAATTATCTGGTGATAACAGGTTATCTTAGAACACAAATGATTATCACCTAATTAATTTGTTATGCGAGGAATATCAATTAAATACTATTTTACATACATATACACAAATATACTAAAGAGCGTTCTATCGCTATTATAAAAAATTATTAATTTACGAATTATCGAAATCGTTCAAAATTCTTGTCAATATAATCTCAAGATCAATCGATGGGAACTGATTTCTGATTGAAAATCAATTTGCTCCACATCCATCCTCCATTCCTCGAGATATTTTCGTAGCGGGACCCCGAGGCTCATTTGCTCTCGCGTTCGAGATCACATCGTACCCCCCCCCCCCC